>NC_064303.1:28088861-28388861 GCF_023373825.1 Bactrocera dorsalis | reverse complement strand
CACTAGCCGGGTTTCTATGTGCGAGGTCACATATATTAATATATTCAGGCGCTTTTCGAAACTTGAACGTTTATTTAAGAAATGTATTCAAGTATTGTCAATCGTTAACATTGTCAACGACACAAATGGAAGTCAGATTGGCCATGGTCTAAGCTATAAAGCGGAGGAGGCAAAACTTCCCAGCCATTGTCTTGTAACGTGAGACCGAGCGTTCTCATGATTGAAAATTATTGTCTCGTGTTTAGTCGCAAATTAATGGCTTCATCCCCTATTAGAAGTAAGGAGCATCACCTTGGACCTGGGTCATGGATATTCGCTTTTATTGTTGATATGGCTGGTTGGTCAGGTTTCACATTTGATTTTTTCGTTTAAGGTTGTGTCGTAATGTAACAATTTTCTACTCGTTGTAAAATCGATTAATTTTTTTAAACTCAAGCTGCATTCCTGACATACAAAATCGTCTATTGGCTACAATTCATATGACACCAATTTCCGTCTTTTTGATTGTTCCAACTTCTTTTAACCGTTTTGAAAAGGCGGCTTGAGTGAATCCCGAAAATTGTGCGAGCTCTTCTTTTGTTGGCAACAATCTTCATCGAGAGATGTTTCCAATTCCTAATCTTCAAACTTTATTGACGGTCTAGGACGTATTTGTCTTCCCCCGCCGATGAACTTGGCTTCGCTTGGAATCTTCAATTGGCGCCAACTTGCGAAAAGAAAAAACGACTGGCGCGCTGTTGTTAACCCGGCTATAACCGCGTAAACGGTTTCTACGCCAGTAAAGAAGAAGAAGAGGACAAAAAATTCACCACTTTCAAATAGTGGACAATAAATTATAGTAATGAAGACACCCTCCTTACACTTTTTCAAGCACAGAAAGTGTATAGTAAGTGACATTGATATGTATGCTGAAAAAGACGCACAAGGAGCGCATTTTCCAACGCATGTACGGAATATTGGAACGATAAAATGGTAATCAAATTATGTCATCTATTGGTAAACCAGACGAATATGATATTAAACCCAATACATATACTATAATATAAGTATATATATATATACACAAAGCTATCCAAGTCCGAATTTCTTAACTTACAAAAGAAAAATGGTAATCTGGAGTTCATTTTAATGGTTTTGAGATTGGTAACAATTTACTAGATAACTGACGAACTCTTTCAGCATGGAGATCCATTTAGCGAAAACCAATGACAATTTTTTCTCAAAAATCTTAAAACCTCGTTTTTTTATTTTGTTTTAGATAGCAAATTTCTTTTCTTTCTTAGTCCCAGAATAAATTGCTAAAGTTAAGTATCTTTTGAAAACTCTAGACAGTTTTCAGCTCTGTATCTGTGCGATTGAGTAGGGCATCAATATCTAATAAGCAGTTGTGGTTAAACGTTAATGAATTTATTTAAGAACAACTAGGGAAGGGCTAAGTTCGGATGCAATCGAACAATTTACAAGAATTAAAGCTAGGGAAATACTTTATGGTGTAAAACGTCAACCTGAGGATCGAAACCCAAGCAATTTTATATATATGGTACATATACTATACATAACTCCTATACTGACAAAACACATAAGGTTTGTTAGAAAAAAGAAAACAAATATATGTAGGACTATATGGAAGTTGGGGTAGTCTATTTTTCCCAATACCGCATACTATTAGTATGTCACTTTTTAAAAACACTAATCATATAGAGTAAAGTCAGGCGAATATTCATAAATCCTTATATTAGTTATATCGTAAGTCAAGTTTTCGCTCAAATTTTGAAACTTTGTAAAACATCACCCCGGTGGATGAACGTCTAGCCACAGTCCGCATTAAAGCGAAGTTCTTCAACACACCGCTGATTTGCGCCCACGCTCCGGCGGAAGAGAAGGACGATGTGACCAATATCGTCAAAAAAAGGTTTCTTTGGCATTACCGATGGGAAATTCAGCCTCCGCGACGAAACATCCCCAAATGGATCGAGGCTAACCTGAGTTCAGAAGGTTTCAAGACCAGAGCATAATCTTGTAGAATCCTCAAAGGTAATCTAGTGATCGATGCCCAAAGCATACTAAAATTATGGAGGAAACACTTCTCCAGCCTTCTAAATGGCCTGATGATATTGATATCATCGGCCTCAATACCCGCCCGGAAGCAAAGCAAATGGGTCTGGCAGTGAACGAGGGCAAGACGAAATATCTCCTGTTATCAAACAAACAGTCGTCGCACTCGCGACTTGGCTCTCACATCACTGTTGACAGTCATAACTTTGAATTTGTAGATAGTTTCGTATATTTGGGAACCAGCATAAACACCACCAACAATGTCAGCCTGGAAATCCAATGCAGGATAACTCTTGCCAACAGATGCAACTTCGGACTGAGTAGGCAATTGAGAAGTAAAGTCCTCTCTCGACGAACAAAATCCAAACTCTAAGTCGAAGCTTATAAAAAATTTTGGAGAATAATTTTGTGGAAAAATTAAATTGAAAATCTATAATTTTGTGAAGAAATTGTTTTTTTTTTCAAACGTCGATTTTACAAGTACATATCTTATAGTGTTCTCTCGCTCGCAGTTATGGCCGAAGGGCCGCCTCCTGGAGGAGGCTATTATGGGATTCTTGATATGGATCCCCCAGCCAAAAAAAAGAAAAGCTCAATGAAAAAGGACTTAAACTTAAACAACCCGAAGATTTTTCCTACTCTAACTTCAATTACGGAAAACCTCTATAATAATAAAAACATTGACTCTCAAAAATTTGTAACCATTAAAAGTACAAATAATGAAAAGCCGCTAAATTCATATAATATTTTTCTCTTAACAAAAGCGCTAAACGGTATTGTTAGTGAGAATAATAGAAAACTAACGAAATTTACACGTGATGGAAATTTACTCGTTTTAGTTAATAACAAAAAACCGCAGACTTTTTAATAAAAACAAAAAGTCTCTCAAATATATGCCAGATTACTTGTGAATATCACACAAAACTTAATACGGTGAAAGGTGTGATTTTTTCTCCAGCATTAACAAACCTTTCAGAAAAAGAAATAGCAACTGGCCTTGCGGATCAAAATGTAATCGAAGTTAATAAAATTAAAAAAATAACAAATAACGGATATGTAAATACTCCTTTACATATTCTATCATTTGATTTATACCAGCTTCCTAAAGACCTAAAAGTTGGTTTCGAAACTATTCAAATCAAACCTTATATTCCTAAACCCATGCAATGCAAAATATGTTACGTTATCGGTCATACAAAAAACAGGTGTACCAACACTCCTGTTTGTGTCACATGTGCCTTACCAGAGCATTCAGAGGTAATAAAGTGCACTCAAATTAAATGTATTAACTGTAATTCTCAGCATAAATCAACAAACAAAAAATGCCCAACTTATCTTAAAAAGCAGGAAATCCTTAAATATTCTACAATAAACCGAACATCAATTAAAGAAGCAGTAACTTATGTGAATAACAATTTTTCACCAGACTACTTCACAAAAGAAAACCCAATAGAATCACTGGACTTAACAAAAGCAAAACCAACAACGACCAAAAACAACGAAAATTTACAAAACAAAACCAATAATTATACAAAGCTTATTGCTGACAACACAACTTCAAAACAAAAATCTTATATAAATCAATTAGAATACTCAGATTTTACACTACCAACAACTCATCTCAACAATCAAAATAAAGAAAATCCACCTGATAATAACTTAAGTGTAGCTCCTATTGGCTCAATAAGCATACCCACATCATCAAATTGTCAGGAAGAAACCGAATCAACTATAATGCAGGTAAACAAATTTAAATATAATTGCTTTCCCAACACCAGCAATTTTACTGAAAACAATTATGACTCACAGAATAATATGGATACAGACATCAATGAGATTCTTTCTCAACTTCATTACAATAATCAGGAAAGTAAAATAACAGATTCTAATTCTGAATAAATGTACTCATATCTCCGTGCATATTTTATAATGAAAGTTCTTCAGTGGAATATCAAAGGCTATTGGAACAATTACAATAATTTGGAGATATTAATAGCGGAATTCCAACCTCATATTATAGCATTACAAGAAACGCATATCAATGCGGCTTTGAAAACAACCAAATGCCCAAAAGGGTATAATATTTATCTTCGCAATACGAACATGTCAAATAAACAAGGTATTGCATTTCTCATCCGCAAAAATATTCAACACGTCTACGGTGCAAATGGCACTAGTTCGAATTTTCAAATTGCTTCAATCCAAGTGAAAACTAGTATAGGAATTAAAATACAAAATATTTACCTACCACCAAACATAAACATTTCTTTCAATGAGTTGACCAATTCAATTGATACTAATTTTGCGAACAATATGATATTGGGTGATATAAATGGGTGGCATCCACTATGGGGCTCTCACAATACCAACTCCAGAGGAATAATGTTTGAAAGTTTTATACTACAAAATAATCTGTGTATTCTTAACAACGGCAAATATACCCACTATTCCACTCATCATACTTTCACTGCGATTGACATCTCAGCATGTAGCCCAAATTTATCGAACGAGATAAATTGGGACACGGTGGACGATATGTCTGGTAGTGATCATAGTCCAATAATACTCAGTTATAGGGAAAGTTTTGCGAGTTCTGTCCATAACCCTAGATACACAACGGCAAACGCAAACTGGCCTCTTTTTTCTAAGAGATTAGAAAAGGAAGTAGACCGATACCCGTATACTGATAACATAAATAAAGAGGCGGCTATCATAACGAAAGCTATTAGGCGAGCAGCCAATGTAAGTATTCCGCAATCTAAACCATACAGGAAGAGACGTAGTACCTGTTGGTGGACAAAAGAGCTGCAAGAACTTAGAAACGAGAAAAAACAACTTAACCTTACAGAATTTGCTTAATTATAAGAAATGTAATGCTCGTTTTCGCAAAAAAGTAAAAGAGACAAAAACTAGCTCTTTTGAGCAATTTACGGCGCATATCAGCCCAAACACTCCAACACAAAAGGTTTGGCGAACAGTAAGAGCTTTTAAAGACAATCCCACCTCTTGTTATATTCACTCACTTAAATCTTCTACTGGAATTATAACAGATGTACTCCAAATTGCAGAAATATTTGCCACTTATTTTGCATCGGCTTCTGCAGATGAACAATTTTCAAGTGAATACATTTCTGAAAAAAATCGTGTCCTCAAATCGGTATACAAGGTGAATAAAATTTCAAAGTCTGCTAGAAGTCTTGAAGAAGAAATTACACTGTTTGAACTGGAAAATAATCTTAAAAATACTAAAGAGAATTGTCCTGGCCCGGACAGAATCACTTATGCAATGATTAAAAATGCTCCTCTGGTACTAAAAATTCGTTTAATTAATTTATATAATTTAATCGTAATGACTGGTGGGTTTCCCCACTCTTGGAAAAATTCAAACGTCATTTGTATTCCAAAGAATATGAATAAGAAAGATGACTACAAAAATTACCGTCCTATCTCGCTTTTATCATGTTTAAGCAAACTGTTGGAAAAATAATATCGAAACGTATACAATTTTTTTTTTTCAAAATAATTTGATAAGTAAAAAACAAACTGCTTTTAAACCTAGGTCAGGTACGATAGAGGCAATAATCTACTTAGACCACTTCCCAGCGAGTAATTTGTCAACTCGAAATCACTGTTCTGTTATAAGTGTTGATTTTGCAAAAGCCTTTGATCGTATAGGTGTTCACTCTATACTCAATCAACTTGATCAGTGGAAAGTTGGTCCAAAAATCTACAACTATACAAAAGCTTTTTTATCAAAAGAACATTTATGGTCAACGTAAACGGTTATAAATCAAATTTAAAAAAATTAGAAAATGGAGTACCACAGGGTTCTCCCCTATCGGTGACGTTATTTCTAATTGCATTTGAAAAAATAAATGCTTTAATGGGAAAAGTTAATAACATATCCCACTATTTATACACAGATGACCTCTATTTTGTTTCGAAGATTAATGATGTAAACACTTACATTAATGATTTGGAAAATTTGTCTACTTTATTTACAAATTGGTCTTTAACATCGGGTGCATCTGTTAATTTTGAAAAGTGTAAGCACCTACATGTATGCAGGAAGCGGAACTGCAATCTTCCAGATCCAGTTTTTCAAAATCATATAATAGAAAGTGTGCGCTATCTTAAAATCCTTGGAATAACCTTTGATCAAAAACTGACTTGGAAATACCAAATTGAAGACCTATGTCAAGACCTTTCAAAACGAATAAATCTATTCAAAATCATATGCAGCAAGAAAAGTGGTGCACATACGAAGCCTCTATTAAATATTATGAAAGCTTTGATATTGGGGAAAATCTACTATGGCCTTATTATATATGGCAAAACATCCAAACGCTGTCTGCAGAAAATCAAAAAATATTACCACATGGCAGCGCGCATAATTAGTCTCGCGTTTCGAACAACTCCAATTGCAAACATACTCTTTGAACTGAAACTCCCTACTATTGAAGACTGCATTTTTAAATTACAGGAAATAAAATGAAGTGAGAAGGCGAAAAATCCCCTGCATAGGGTTGTGCGCTGGGTTTGGGACCCGCCACGTAAAAACCTCCCCCAATGAAAAACAACACACAGCCTCGGATGAGAGACCCCCCTTTTGATCGATACCAAACGAGGTTTCAGACAAGGCGACTCCCTATCGTGCGACTTTTTCAATCTGCTGCTGGAGAAAATTATTAGAGCTGCAGAACTGAACCGAGCAGGTACAATCTTTTATAAGAGTGTTCAGCTGCTGGCGTATGCCGATGATATTGATATCATCGGTCTCAACACCCGCGCCGTTAGTTCTGCTTTCTCCAGACTGAACAAGGAAGCAACGCAAATGGGTCTGGCAGTGAACGAGGGCAAGACGAAATATCTCCTGTCATCAAACAAACAGTCGTCGCACTCGCGACTAGGCCCCCACGTCACTGTTGACAGTCATAACTTTGAAGTTGTAGATAATTTCGTCTATTTAGGAACCAGCGTTAACACCACCAACAATGTCAGCCTTGAAATCCAACGCAGGATTACTCTTGCCAACAGGTGCTACTTCGGACTGAGTAGGCAATTGAAAAGTAAAGTCCTCTCTCGACGAACAAAAACCAAACTCTATAAGACGCTCATAATTCCCGTCCTGCTATATGGTGCAGAGGCTTGGACGATGACAACAACCGATGAGTCGACGTTGCGAGTTTTCGAGAGAAAAGTTCTGCGAAAGATTTATGGTCCTTTGCGCGTTGGCCACGGCGAATATCGCATTCGATGGAACGATGAGCTGTACGAGATATACGACGACATTGACATAGTTCAGCGAATTAAAAGACAGCGGCTACGCTGGCTAGGTCATGTTGTCCGGATGGATGAAAACACTCCAGCTCTGAAAGTATTCGACGCAGTACCCGCCGCGGGAAGCAGAGGAAGAGGAAGACCTCCACTCCGGTGGAAGGACCAAGTGGAGAAGGACCTGGCCTCGCTTGGAATATCCAATTGGCGCCACGTAGCGAAGAGAAGAAACGACTGGCGCGCTGTTGTTGACTCGGCTATAATCGCGTAAGCGGTGTCTACGCCAGTAAAGAAGAAGAAGAATAAAATATACAACTGTATACAAAACTCAAATAACATCCTGTACTCAGACTTTAAGGCTCTAGCTCACTCGAAAAGATACCCAAAAATTAATTCGACAATCACGGAAATCTTCAAAGTGGCTAAGAAGATGGATATAGATTTTTCGAAACTAAAATCTTACAAGGTATTCAGTCCTCCCTGGAATTCTGCAGAATATCTTTTCATCTCCAGTGGTTTTACCAAAAATAGCACGAACGCACTTACTTTAAGGCAGGGATGGGCACATTAGCCCTCAGTGGCATTTTGCCCGTGCGGGCACGAGTGCACATTTTGAGGGCTAGGTGAGGGGATCATCGCGGGCAAACATGAAGAGGGAAGTGAGAGCAACGTTTTACCACTCCATATTTACAAATGAGAGCAACGTATTTTCCCACAGCATGTTTACAAATGTTTGTATTCTATTTGTGTGCTTAGCCACTCTCAATCAATAATGCCATACCGCGCAAATATATTTTTATTTGATGATTCTTATATTTTTGAAAATATGTGTTCCCTTTCTATAGCGCGTATTATTATTTTAATACATTTCCAGAAGCAACTTAGATTTTTAAAATTTAACAGAACAATTATAAAAAAAAACTAAATTCTTTGAATATTTTGCTGAAACAACCAAACTGAAAATATCACAGATATTAATATATATATATATACATATATTTATATAAGCATTTTCATTAAATTATATATATATATATATGTATATATATTATGGTCACAAGTATCGTTTTTTTATATATGCATATATATAAAACTGCCTTGCATATGTACGTATAAAAGCCCACAACTTGATAAAAGTTTTCCCAATTGTAACTAAAATGAATTTTTACAACTGGCATCACCACCATTGACTGATCTATCACATGTACAGTGGTGTGAACAAAATAGAAATAACCATAAGGTGTTGTGAAGTTTTAAAATATGCTGTTTTCTTATTAAATAAAATTGTTTTTAGATACATAACATAACATATATATATTTTTTCCTAACAGTGATTAAAATTTCCCACCATGCAAAGGTAAATAAAAACAAATTTTAATGCGAAACTCTAAACTCTGCAAATTATGTTTACCCCTTTTTGTTCACACAACTGTACAATTCCGATATGAAGTAAACTTCCACCCTTAAATTTGTGTACAATGTCAGTATTGCCGCAACCACTCTGCGATGAACATTAAGTTACGGAGGAATGTAATTCATTTTTTTTCGCAATTTTTCTCAACTTGTTATGCCCTTCTCTCCGTAAACTGATATTCCCCTCATCTAGCCCCCGTGCGCACTTTGCTAACTTTTCGGGCTAAAAATGTGCCCATCCCTGCTTTAAGGCAACTACATGCTGAGGAAGTGCAAAAATGGAAGCAAAAGAACTGGCTAATTTGGTACTGTGATGGTTCAAAAAAAGTTGAAAATACTTTTGCTATTACAACAGAATCTAAGGAATTAATCAAAAATGGACTTTTGCCTAGCTACACCGCTATATTCACATCGGAAATTACAGCAATTGAAGAAGCTGCAAAATTAAAACCCAAAGGCTGTAAGCTAATAATATGTACCGATAGTCTCTCATCAATAAACGCTTTAAAATCGGCAAAAATTAGCGATATTCTCACGCGTAGGGTTAAAGAGACTCTCATACGTGGCAAAAATATAAAACTTTTATATACGCCAGCGCATGTAAATATTACGGGTAATGAAAATGCCGATCAATTAGCAAAAGACGCACATACTCATCCTACTTTTTTAATAAACAACTACACTGAAAAAGATATTAAAAGGTGCCTCGCAAACTTCATTAAAAATCAACGTGTCTCTAATTATGAAAACAAAATTAATGCTCATTATAAAACTATGCATCAGTTATCGCAACAACATGGCAGCAAATCGAATTTTAAGACAAATCACCAGCAACTTGTTTCGATGAGACTTAAACTCGGCCATACAAAACTAACGCATGGATATTAGTGATGAGCGATATTTCACTACCGGTGATTTTTTCACTTTTTATAAATAGCAGTTCGCTTCTATGAACTGCGATTGCGATCGCAGTTCGAAACTGTGATCGCAGTTCGAACCAGTGATTGCGATCGCAGTTCGAAACTGTGATCGCAGTTCGTTTACTTATATGACATATATACAATTCTTGTTTTCAACACAAAAAGCTTTCAAATTTGGCTTTTACAATAAGTAAAACTAAAAATTTTATTAAAACAAATTAACAGTTTCGAACTGTGATCGCAATCACTGGTTCGAACTGCGATCACAGTTTCGAACTGCGATCGCAATTCACTGGTTCGAACTGCGATCACAGTTTCGAACTGCGATCGCAATCGCAGTTCATAAAAGCGAACTGCTATTTATAAAAAGTGATCGCAGTTGCGATTTGCGATTTTTCAATCACAGTGAAAAAATCACTGGTAGTGAAATATCGCTCATCACTACCTGCTATACTGTTAAAATTAATTTAGAATTGTAATGTTCATATACATAAGTAAATTTATATATATCTATACAAAATGGGACGAAGGCCTAGGCAACCAGTTTCCTTTTTTTTCAGTATGTTTGTAAATTTATTTGCAAGTCATATTAAAATAAATAAATAAATACAAACTCTAAGTCACTCACTATTCCCGTTCTGTTATATGGTGCAGAGGCTTTCGATAGAAAGGTTCTGCGAAAGATTTATGGTCCTTTGCGCGTTGACCACGGCGAAAATCCCATTCGATGGAACGATGAGCTGTATGAGATATACGACGAAATTGACATAGTTCAACGAATTAAAAGACAGCGGCTACGAAAACACTCCAGCTTTGTAAGTATTCGACGCACTACCCGCCGGAAGACCTCCACTCCGTTGGAAGGACCAAGTGGAGAAGGACTGGCTTCGCTTGGAATATCCAATTGTCTGGTGTCTACGCCAGTAGAGAAGAAGAAGAATTGAACTAATCCAGTTGAAAATGTCGTTAGACTGAAAATAATATTATATACATATACTCATTCGTGCGCTTTTCGAACTTTGAACGTTTATTTAAGAAAAACATGTGCAATAGGCTTGGCGTTCAAAGAATGAAACAACCCAGTTTTTGTTTTCCCGTTCTGATTTAAACCATATTCCAGTGACGGCGTTCTGCATTGAACGACACATATGGAAGGCAAATTGGCTACGGTCTAACCCAAATGCTTTTTAGTTGGAGTTTTGAAATTCGGAATTATAGTTTTCGACCAGTCAAAAAAAAAACAAAAAGGATGGACAGCAGGATAGCGGACAAATTCGTTTTCAATACATTCGTCAATACATTTGACGATAACTCAGCGGTCCGCTTTCCAAATTTCTTCCACCCTGCACCGTAAACGTGCACTCGTTTTTCAAATATAACATTATATTTTCTAAAAATTTAAAATAAACGTTAAAATTATTGTACATTTTCAACACGAGTGCATTTTTACTTAACAATCGTGGAGGTGGTTAGTATCTTTGTTTGGAAATTTGGGCAGCAAATTCTCCATAGTCCTTCGAGCCTTACAGAAAGGCACTATTAAAGAAATAAAAAACCAAGTGCAGTAGCCCAAACAAAAACAAGTAAGAAAGGGGTAAGATCGGATGCAGCTGAATATTTTATACTCTTGCAACAAGCAAGAATCAAAGTCAAGAACCGATTCTTAATCGACTTCGACTACTCGAGGTCGATTCTGAAAAATCGATTGTTTTACGAGAAAACTCGATTTTCGAGTAGAATCGGGATCGAGTTTACCACCCCTACTGGCAGCTATCGGGGCACATATAAAACCTCCGCACCATAACCACCACAAAAAAAAAATGATTTTTTTCCATGTAATTTATATGGAAAGCAGAAAATTTGAAATAGGCACCTCTTAATATTAATATTAAGAGCTCATCTTTTGAGTGACTTTTTTTTACACATTTTCGAGCCTGTTTTTCAGTTGAAAAAAAAGGTTGCCTCAGAATGACACACCCTAATATACATATACTATATATAACTCCTACACTAAACAACATATTGGTCATAAGGTTGAACATTATTAAAGAGCGGGGCCTCACCCACCTTTTCACACTTTTTTCCCGCAGGTGCCCCTTGCTACTGCGATCCCCTATGCCAAATTACAGTTTCATACCTTAATTCAGTTATGCTCAGTTATGGCACTTTATATGTTTTCGGTTAATTGCAATTTGTGAGCCTGGCAGTTGTCCAATTACGCCCATCTACCAATTTGTAATTTTTGTTGTACTAATAAATCCGCATACCAAGTTTCATCAAGATATCTCAATTTTTACTCGAATTACAGCTTGCACGGACGGACAGACGGTCACCCGGATTTCAACTTTTCACGTCATCATTTATATATATATATATGTATAACCCTATATCTATCTCGATTAGTTTTAGGTAATACGTATAACCCTTGGATTAACAAAACTATAATACTCCGTAGCAACAGGTTGCAAGAGTATAAAAACACAGTAAAGTCGAATTACTCAACATCCCCGCTGAACTCTGCAATGATTCCACACTTCTCTGCGGATAAGATCTGAAAAATGTTTCTGCTAAAAGATATTTTCCGTAAAATGACTTACAGTAAAAAAAAAATCAAAATGGCAACGTTTCTTTAAAGAAAATTTTAATTTTCAAAAAGTTTTGGTCATTTTTGACCTGCCAAATTTCGATTTCCGGTGAAGAATTACAATACACGCAGAAAAAATGTACAAAATGCAGTTTTAAAGATAAAGTGATGGAGCTGATTGAAATAAGCAGCTACGAGGTATGACAATTAAGTAATGAGACTGATTCCATAAAAACCGTATATTTGAAAATTATTCTACAACTCTGCCATCCCCTTCAAAGTTAAAAAGATAAAATGTTGGAGGCTGTAACTCAAAAAATATTTGGGAGATCGTTTAAAAATCAAAGTGCTTTATTTCAAATAACACATCGAAAAAACCAAATTAGTTGAGTTAACCTAACTCAAAACGCACATCGGAAGTCTGATACCTAGAGCAGTCTTAATATTGGTGTTCAGACATTTGTACTATGGTTTTCATTATTATCTACGGAGTTTTGAGATAATCATATACATAGTACATATGTATGTATATATATATGGTATTATCGAACTAATTTTTCTAACCAACTCTTCAGTCACAATCTAATTATATCATATTTGGAAAGTTAAAATTGAAACCCTTCATTTCGGCTGTTTGATTTAGATATTTATAACCAATTTTATTTGGAAACTCATTTCTTTGGTGTTATGTGGATGGTAAAAAAAAATTAATGCCGCCTTGAAACTAAAAGTTTACTAAAGAAATTTATAAAATAAACTAGAGGACTTGTCCACGCTTCACTGTGGCTGATACATATATAATACTACTACTGCCATCTATATGATTTCTAGTAGTTGGATTATAACTATTAGTTAATTAGATATAGCACTTCTATGAAGGAACTTGTGTTAGCTTACGTCAGCTTACAAAAAAATGTATCATAAAGCATTTCGTGTGTTAAAAAAGCATTGCTTTTTGGGGGAAAATACTGTTGAATTTGAGCTCAGGGATTATTTTTGACGAAGAATCTGTTTAAAATTGTACGCCTATATTCAAATGATTCCTACAAACATGAATTTTGAAATTATTATTTTTTCAGCCAAATCGGCTGACCGTTCTTGAGTTATAAATGGTGTAACTAACACAGTTTCTTTTATATATATAGATTATATATTATATTATATTATAGATTTATATCCTAATAACCGCCCTGATTTACAAATTCAGAACCCTTATTACAGATTTAATCACTCAAAGTGGAAACACAGACGCATGTATGTATACACCCCAAGCAATTTTATTATTTTTAAATTTTAATGAGGCTCGAGAAAGCTTACATTAAGGTTGCTATGTCATAAGTTTATTAATTCAAACAGATCCGATAAATAAAATGTTGCAAAATAGGCATTGAAATACAAGGTTTTAAGAGAAATAATTGTTGACAATATATTCCTGATGGGTTGCCATCTTCCCTACTACTTTGCATAATATAATTTCATCTATTTTCGATTCCATCACTCTAACGCTCCTATTTATTGAGTTTTATTGAGAAGTAAGTCTTCACATCAGCTTTCCAATCATTGTAGGCGCCCACCATTAACTTAAACATATAATCTCCCTCTGGCAACGGCATTCGTCCGAACATATCGTCCCGCAAAACTAGATTTTTAACGATTATGTCATGCTGCAAGGCAAACATATACACATATATTTTACCATTTCCATTAATCTCGTTATCATACGTACGTTGAAAGGGCAAGTGTGATTAATGTTCGAGTTCTTCAGAATAACACTATGGCATATATTTAGAAAAGGATAACGTTTCCTGTTCGCCATAAAATCACAAAAATCAACGGTAACATTGTACAGAAAGGGGCGATAACCACTGGCTTTCTTGAAAAATGATAGGTTTACCTGTAAAGAGAGAAGAAGACAAATATGGGATGATTGATTTAGTGAATACTGAAATGTAGCTAAAGTTGATTTTTTATCAAAACGAGTGAAAAAACACGGCACTTTAATACGCAACTCTCAAAAACACTCCATCACTTACACTGACATTATTAACTGGTATCTGGAGGAGCTGTACATGCAAGGATAATGCGATCTCTCCCCTTTTCGGCACATGCAAGCGACAGCTATTGAAATCGGCGAAAGATTTGTCGAACGCTTTGCAGTCGATGTTGGTAAATTTTGTAAAAGTGTTCACTAAACGGCTTGAAATCACCAGTGTTATTAACCCGAGCCAACAATACTTCCATGAGATCTCCATTTCGACAAGTTATAATGAATATTTTTCTACTCAATTACATATATGTCGCTTGTCAGTAAAATTCAAAAATTAGAAAAATTAAACGTCAATGAAAATTAAATTTTAATTACATCAAATTGGCCTATTATGTATTATTAGTTTTATTGCATATTGATTTGCGTTTTCAATAATGAAAAATTTAAAATAAACAAATAAGGTACAGTCAAAGTTTTGGTACCCTATAATTTTTGAAAGAATCTCACACGGTCTTATATCGTATACGGCCCTTGCCGATTTCTGTTCAGTAGAAGGGTCCTTTGTTTGACTGGGCGATTCATTCTCCCTCATGTGTCTGAAGTAAAGTTTGCACTAGTCTCCCATTGTAGCGTTCGATGGCGTTAAAGCGCTTGACTCCTGTGTTCTACTGTTTCCTTGTCCGTTGGCAATTATTTCTGTAGTTTTCGTATTCCCTTTTTTGTTTGTATTTGTATTTATATTGTTCTTATGACTGGTAGCTCGATGAAACAAGCATGGTTGGTTTAAAAAGAAACCGATAATCCGCTTCTTCCCAAAACGGCCCAGTATTAAGATGGCGCCGTTCAAATACAACCGCATTTACCTTATAGCTTTATAAAATTAGTCCACATTTTTCCACAGCCTTAACGGGGTAAATTTTAAGTTTCGGATTCAAATTTAGATTTCAAGTTCAATGTGTGCTTTAATACACATACATAATATGAATATTATGTACTCGTATAACTAATTTCGATCGTATAAATGTTTCGACTACCAAACTATATAATCCTCAGAATTGCTTCGACTGCACCCGAATTTGGTACTTCCTTTTCTGTTATATTTATGCTTCATTAACTATTTAATCGTATAGCAATTTATCTATTTTATCATATCGGAATTAAGTAGTAAACCTCCACATCAGCTTCCCACTCATTGTAGACACTCACCATTAAATCAATCACATAGTCTCCCATTTGCACCGGTAATCGTCACACAAAACTAGACTTTTGACGATTATATCATGCTGTAAGGCCAAAAATTGCATATTTTACCAATTCATCATCATTGCGTTATCGTACGTATGTATATACGTGTGATTAATGTTCGAGTCATTCAAAAGTATTTAAAAGAATATATTTAGAAAAGGAAACGCTCCTTGTTCGCCATAACATCACAAAAATTGGCCGAAATATTATACAACAAGTGAGGCAAGGCTAAGTTCGGGTGCAACCGAACATTTTATACTCTTGCAACTTGGAAGAATGAAAGCCTCTGTCATATAGAGTAAAGTCAGTCGCTTGTTCGAAAATCCTGTTATTAGTTATATGGGGGCTAGGTCAAATTTTCGCTCAAATTTTGGGCACAAAGATATACTGTTATGAGTGAATCACATTCTGTAAATTTCTTTGAGATAACTTACATATGGGCCGATATATGCGGTACAAAGTAACCCGGAAGATCGAAATTCTTTATTTAGGTATATGCGGCTGAGGGAAGTATTAGCTTGATTCAATCTATTTTTGACATGCAGTCAAATCATTGTCAGAGAAGGATTATCCCTGAATTTCAAATATATACATATCTTACACATTGACTGATATTTTCGATCAAAAGTCAAGGGGTTGAAGTAATCGGTACCTAAGAGCTTGAACGGTTTTTATTGGATTTGAACAATTCTTGGTCATTGGGTGACCATATCGCACAACTTTGTTTATCGCTTCAAAATAGATTAAATATTAATAATATATAACTAGAAAGCAATACTCTTACACTCGTTCATATTGTAAAATCAATTATTTTGTTAAAATATTATTATGGTTTCCCAATATTAAAAAAAAACTTCAAACGATACTACACTTGCCCGACTGGCCATTGTAGGTTTCCGGACTACTCCAATAGTAGACATATTAGTCGAAGCAGGATTACATACCTTAGAAAAGAGGTTACTCTTCATCACAAAAAGCATGACTACTAAACTAATAACAGAAAGCGAAAGTCAAAAAAAGTTCCAGCCTTACAAAAGCTAATCGATACGGCAAATGAAATGGATGTTCGAGTTACCATCCCAGTAATGCCCGCCCTTACGTTCTTTCCTGAGATCCAAACCAATTTTGCGTTATTTTAGGCTTGAACAAATAAAAACAGAAAACGCACTACCTAACTTTTATTTAAAACACATTTTGGAAATTTTAAGCAAACACACTAATTGGAAAACTCTCTACACTGTTGGTTCAAAGCTTAATAATATCGTCGCCTTCAGCGTGGTTAATATCTATGCTATATGCTACCATGTTTCGCAGTTTTTACAGCAGAAGCAACAGCCATCCTTCACGCTTGCCAAATAGCACAAAAGAGTAGAGACAAGCATATAATTTTCAATAACTCGTTATCATCGCTCAATAGCATCCTTAATCGTATACAATGGAATTCTCTAGCAGACTCAGACTCTCTAGCAACTACATCTCCCTTAAAAAAGTCCTACAAAACAACAAGCCCCTACCGATGTCCTCTAATCTTTCCTACAACTATTTATTGGCAACAGTCTTATGGATCTGCAATGAACATTAGTTAAAAGCAATACAACTTTCGTTTACTTGGTGTTAGGAAGTTCAAATGGTTTTTTGATCAAGAAGGCTTTTTCTTAAGCGCATCACATGAGTTTTGTTCCCAACATTTAGATTCATAATTCCGATACCTGGTTTGAAAGACTAGAAGTCTATTGCCACCATCATGAGTGACATCGAGTCAGGACCTGCATTAGACGAATAATTATAATTAGTCAAATTATATTTATTTTTATTATTATTGTAAACAATAACTAAATTAAAACTTAACTCCATTTTAATATTTATTTAAATTTTTTCGTTTACAAATTTTCAGAAGTTTAATTATCTTTCAAATCTTAATTTTTTATATTGGCAATACCAATCAAACTTCAACTAAAAAAAGTTGAAAATCTAATACCAAAAAAGAGTTGGGTTGATCTGAAGCTGAATTACTCTAACTTCAATTCATTCCGAGTGGAGTTGAAATTCTTATGGTTTTAGCATTTTAACGGCGACACTAATTTTGGATTTAGCATTTATAATACATATTTGCGAAGTGGAAAATAAGTATAAGAATAAAAAAATATCAAGTGGAGTTGTAGTCATACACTTTGGAGTGGCCAGAAACGATTCTTTCATATTGTATGTCTCAAGCAGCTCACGACTTCCGGTCTTAGACCAAGTAACCTCTAGCCGGAAAACATCCGTTTGAAGGCGAGCTATAGTGAGAAGGCGAAACATCCCCTCCACAGGGTTGTGCGCTGGGTTTGGAACCCGCCACGTAAAAAAACGCCCCCAATGAAAAGTAAACAACTGCCTCGGAAGAGAAACACACCTTTTGATGACGACCACGACAAACGTAATAAGGATTATGATTTAAGGGCATGCACCTGGAATCTCCGGTCCCTTAATTGGGAAAGTGCCGCTGTACAGCTGGTTGATGCCCTCGAAAATATAAAGGCTGGCATCACCGCCGTCAAAGAAATGCGATGGACGGGACAAAGACTGAGGCGAGTAGATCTTTCTGGCATTTACTATAGTGGCAATATAAAAAAGCAATTCGGTGAGGGATTCGTGGTGGGAGGGAGATTTCGTCTCCGAATACTGTCATTCACTCCGGTGGATGAACGTCTAGCCACTATCTGCATCAGAGTGAAGAGAAAGACGATGGGACCAAAGCTCACCTATGAGTGCTGTCCCCGCCACGGTGTCAAAATCGTGCTTGGCGACTTTAACGTTGGGATGGGCAATGAGGGTATCTTTGACACAACGGCCGGTAAATTCAGTCTCCATGATGAAACGTCCCCAAATCGGTTAAGGTGAATCGACTTCGCCGGGCCCAAAATTTGGTTATCTGTAGTACTAGATTCCAGCACAAGAAAATTCATCTAGCTACCTGGGTGTCTCCGGATGGAAAAGCCACCAACCAGATCGATAATGTTGTGATAGACGAAAGACACATGTCCAGTGTTTTAGATGTGCGTTCGCTCCGAGGTCCTAACATTGACTCGGGTCACGATCTTGCTGCAATCACAGCAGACAGCCTAACGATTTTCTATTCAACTTGCACTCTTGCTCTCTGAGAGCACTCATAAGCAACTCGGTATAGGGGAACTGTGAGACAGCATTTCAAGTTCCTTACGTACAGCTTCAAACAAAACCACAAAACCATTGGTTTTTGGAAAAAGCAAAAGATCAGCTGGTACTGCAGTGCTGCGTAGCAGTGGAGAGAAAATAGACTGCTTACCTCGCAACTTTACCATCGACCACAACACCTGCGGAATGGGATAGATACCGAGATCTGAAGAGGGAGGCGAGACGCATTTGCAGACAAAAAAAGAGAGAGGTCGAAATGGGTACAAGAGTAATGGTTGAAAATTCTATCAGCAACAACAATGTCAGCCTCGAAATCTAACACAGAATTTCTCTTGCCAACATGTGTTACTTCAGACTGTGTAGGCAATTGAGAAGTAATGTCCTCTCTCGACCAACAAAAACCAAACTCTATAAGTCACTCATTATTCCCGTCCTATATGATGTAGAGGCATGAACAATGACAACATCCTACAACTACTACCTCTCCGACCTTTCTCGTTCTCTCA
This sequence comes from Bactrocera dorsalis, assembly GCF_023373825.1. NCBI lineage: Eukaryota > Metazoa > Arthropoda > Insecta > Diptera > Tephritidae > Bactrocera > Bactrocera dorsalis. Next base: position 28,369,718 of record NC_064303.1, on the reverse strand, counting down.
CTGCACGGAACCTCACACTTTCCCCCACCAAATCCACAGCGATCATTTTTACGAACTGGACGAAGGAGTATAGTATCCGACTGTCAATAATCCTATGATTTTATGTGTAACTTTTAATAGTCTATGCTCCTTCACTCCCCATACGACCACGACTATCGCCAAGGTACAGAGCCGCAACAAAATCCTCAAATCGCTAGCCGGCAGCACATGGGGAAAAGACAAAGAAAACTTGTTGGCAACATACATGGCAATCGGAGGGCCGGTCGTCAATTACGCCGCACCAATATGGTCGCCTGGATACAGTGGAACGCAGATGAGGAAACTCCAGACCTGCTAGAACACTGCACTCCGGACCACGACAGGATGCTTCTTGATGACTCCCATCGAACACCTACATAGTGAGACGCTTATAATCCCAGTTAAGGAGCATAATGAACTCCTCTCCAAGCAGTTCCTACTAGGATGTTTTCATAAAAATCACCCTTGCAACTGACTACCGCCATTCACAGTGGAGCCATCAACACCTTCACCGACTCCCTTCCAGTGAATGTCGTTCTTGGAGTCAAACAGTAGACAAAGAGCTCGAGTTGTCGGGAGCAGGTTAAACTCCTACTTATCCAGAATAGACCCCGACATATACAATATATATCCTGCATGCAACTCTACTCATCCCTTTGGTCCGACCCCGTCGAAACAGCACGTTTCCTGGGCCTCCCGCTGATGTTGACGACAACATGATGTTGACAACAATGGATAACCTTTATCATCCTAACGGGGATTGATAACCGTTAAAAGAACATCCGATGAGTCGACAATACGAGCTATCGAGAGAAGGGTTCTGTGTCATTGACATGTTGTCCGAATAGATGAAAACACTCCAGCAATGAAAGTATTCAACGCAGTAACCGCGGGGGGAAGCAGAGGAAGTTTGCTTCGTTGGAAAGACCAGTGGAGAAGAACCTGGCTCCGCTTGAAATCTCCAATTGGCGCCACATTGCGAAAAGGAGAAATCTGTTGCGCTGTCGTTAACTCGGCTGTAACCGCGTAAGCAGTGTCTATGCCAGTAAAGAAGATTTGTAATATTTGCGAAGGGAAAATAAGTATAGGAATAAAAAAAAATATGAAGTGTAGTTGTAGTCTTTACATCTAGAGTTGTTGCAAGATATTCTTTGTATCCATATAAACAATTTTTGTAATTTTAACGACGTTTATATTTTATTTGAATATACAGTTCTATAAATAAATAATAATTTAACTCATAATTTAAACTTAAGTCACTGCAGCAATGCTTATTTAAAATATTTCAATTAATTTTTTTCAATTGCTTTTCATTTTTTTCTTTTCGCTTATGGCCAGAATGGCGTGTATAACTAATGATGTTCATTATATATACATATATATATATATATATATATATATATGTAAGTATATATATGTACATATATTTCTTTATAATTTTCAATTATTATCTATGTGCACCACGGTACTCTTACTAACCTTGCCTCATTATAGGAAAATAAAGTCTTTCATATTTGAACGCTGGCCTTAATAAGTTCAATAACTGTGAAAATTATGCACACACAACTATTATTTTTTCGCCGGATATTACTAATATTATTATTTTAATGTCTCTTCTCTTTTCACTAAGCAAAAGCAATGCAATTACAGAAATGATCAAATTTTATCACAAGTGATAGATAGTTATTTTTTAAGTGTGCAACACATATGCATATATAGCACACACTTTCGAACTTACATATATAGATATGCAATGTATGCATGTATGTACTTTTATGCATGTGGCACACATACTAACATAGGCTAGCACCATTTTAATGCCATTCTTTACCATTTTGCAGCAATTTTTTTTATATTTTTTTTTATCTGCTTCACTTAAATTTAATATATCTAATTGTTTGTTATTTTATTTGAAATAGGCGCACATGCACATTCGTCAACCAAACTAGACAATGTATAGTTTAGCGAGAATGCAAAAACAAAAAAAAAAAAATAATAATAAAATTAAATAAAAACAATATTTTATTTACATCACAATGTTTGATTTAACTACAAACTAAAGTTTTTAAGTGCCGTATTGGTTTCGCTATGCGGCAACGAATAGCGAGAACAACTATTTTTAAGGAAGTGGAGCGAGACTAGAATCAACTTGAAATTAGTAGTATATGTGCATGTCGTTGTTTAGCCAGTAGTGACTGTTGTAACCATGTTAAGGAAAGAGTTGGTGGAAATTTTAATTTACAGATTATTAAGTGAAAAAACACTGCTCAAGGCGTTTTTCATGTTGGTATGTATAGCAAAATCATATGTACCTACTTTAAACCTAAACAAGCTCGTTTGATCTGCACTAAATAAAAAAAAATTCCAAAAAAAAAAAATTGTTATGGTATGTGAAAAATATAAAATTTCAACATATAAAGTATTTTTTAGGAATTGAATCGAAAAGTGTTTGCTTAGACTTTACTAAACACAAATTATAAGTTATTTTTTAATAATACACGTTCACGTCACTTCCACATTGAATGTTAAATATTTCAATTGTTGACGTAGTTTAATTATTTTTAAGAAGCGTTATATTTATATAACAAATATTTAACGTTATAATGGAATTGTTTATTTGCATTTTGCAGTAATAAAAATGCAAGAGCACTTATTTGTAAAGGCAGCATAAGGCTATATTATTGGCCATGCATGTACATAGCTACTAAAGAATTCTTGAATGTTACTGTTGAAAACGCACACAATAAAGAACGTTTATGTTATGTGCGTGTGTGTGTGTATAATTATACATATTCATTGCCATTATTAAATAAATTTTTTGCAAAGTATAACAAATTATTAATACATTAGCAGGCATTAAACAAATTGTTGTAATATGTACATATCCTTGTGTTTACACTAGTTTCAAAACTGTTCCCACGAAATGCGTATTTCATAGTAAGCGTATATATGTAGTTCGTGGATATAAAGTGAACTCATCGTGGCAGTATTAAATATTTATTTGTGAATTTATTTATCCGCCATGTGAAAGTAAGTGTACATATGTATATGCTTGAAAACTTAATATTCGATTTCAATAAATTAATATATAAACAATAATAAATCAATATAACATAAAAACAAATTTCTTAGGTTATGTGATAAAAATAAAGTAAATGATGAATATTTATGCGTGCGGTACAAATCACAAACAGCAAATGCTAGAAATTATTTAAATAGGACATGTACAAGATGTTTCCAGTCCTCATTTGATTACACAGTTGTGTTAGCTACGCCTTGTGAAGGGATAAACAACGTCTAGCATACAAATTAGACATATTGTTTTTTGGAATACCTAATAGAATTCTTATGCTCTTGCATGATTACATGCAATCCTACACCAAATATCCAAGCGCACGCAGCTCATTGGTGAAACAGACATATCAGCGAAACATTTCTGTGAATATGTAACATTATAGCTGGCACAGCTACGCCTAATTGCACGTAAATTAAGATGGGTAGTATATTTATTTCGCATGTTTCGTTGATATTGCAGGGTTATAAGAGTTTTGCAAGAGAATTTCCTAATTCCTATAAAATGTGCTACATAACTAAGTGCACAAAAAAAACAAAAAAAAAAAAAGAAATGTTATTAGCCTGCTCATAGATATATTCACAGCTGCACTATCGTTGCACTCAATTCTTATTTATATCTTATTTACATCTTTGCAGCCTGCTTACAATACTACAAGCAATTTGGCTTAGGTGTTTGGGTATTAATGCCATTTAAGTTTGCTAATAAAAAATAGCACTGCCTTCATTGCAAATTTGTTCGTTAGTTGTTCAACTTTTTTCAACTATGCTCCGTCATCGTTTAGAACTCACTATTCGTTATCCGTTTATAACAATTGATCTTCGCTTCAAACACTATCAAACTAAATTATGTAGTAAATATTATTATATATTATTATCATACTTAAATAAGCACATTTAGTAAAATAAGTAGTATAAGTGCTCTACAGCCAGCCACCTTTACGTCCGAAGAGTAATGAACTCACAGTTCCGACAACTGTTTGTAGAACACCTTCTTGTTGTTCTCGCGGTCCGCGTTCTTTATTGTGCGCACTCTTCTTCGTCTGTGGCACATCTGTAGGGGCATTTGTCATATTGCTCTTGGCTGCCGCAGACGTTGAGGGTCCAGAAGACACTTTTCCTAGATCGGGACGTACACGTCCACTACCACCACCAGTAGCACTGCCATTGATCGTACCTAAATCTGGTCGTTGACCAGCAATACCATTCTTCAGATTGCGACGCGACTTTTGTCGTTGTAATTGCTTTATACGGGACTCGGTTGTGCTTGTACCATTTGTGGGTGTCGCTGTGACCGTTGCCGCAATCACATTTTGTGTGCTATTTATTACTATATGCTGTTGTCCATTTTTAACAGTTCTTTCGGTACTTATTACACTTGATATCGATTCTGTTTCCACGCTTTCATCATCGCTTCTTATGCATGAGCTGGTTGTGGTGGGCGTAGTCAACCCCTTATGTAACACGGTTTTTATTTGATCACGATCGAAGTGTATATCGTCCACTACGTTATTGGCGCATGTGTGCAGATTCTTAAGACTAATTAATTGTGCCATTGGACTAGAGCTGCGACTCGCTATACCGCTGGCCAACTGGGACATAGTATTCGGTTGTGCAACTATGATATTCTCTAAACCAATACTCTCCACCTTCTCGACCAGTTTTAGCGAACGTAATGCACGTCTTTCCAAGCGCGATAGCATGATTTTTTGTTGTTTTTGAGCTTGATTACGATTCGGCCTCTCAATATCGCCAATTAGTTTGCGTCGAATCAAATCGGCACCAGTCGACAGAATGCCGAACAATGGTTCGGGAGATGCTGAGCGTGGTGGTGAACCCTCTGAAAGATGGAAATGAAATAATAACATAAAGCTACGGTGTAAAATACATTCATACATCATACAATATGTCACGTGAATAATTCTTTTTTGTACTATATTTTGTAGCGCAGACTGCTGCAAAAAATATGTTGTATTCTAACTTACCGGGACTATTGCAGGGCGTAACAGTTGGTGTGAAGTTCGGTCCAGCGGGTGTATTCAGCGCACTTGGCGTCACAGCCTTGATACCACGTTCGTTTAACATTGAAGCCAATCCAAGATTTACCGAAAACGTAGAGCAGGAATTTTTGCGCGAGAGTCCACCGTGTGGTGTGGGCGGGCAACTTGGTTGACGCGATGTCGATGCGGAGGCCATACGTGATGACAATTGTGATTGAGACAAGAATGACAAATCATTTAAACCGTCATCAGGATGCATTACCATACTCGTTGTATACGTAAATGTACAGCCGGATGCTTCGAATTGCTTACCCGGTAAGTCATCGCTTACGTCTTCCTCCACATCGGACAATGTATACACTTGCATGCCCAAATCGTCAAGGCCACGTCCACCACGTATGGTAACACCGGGTCGTTCCTCAAGCAAGCCACTTAATGTTGGCGTTGCTAATCTGGACCAATGATGCAATGTTTGTGAACCTTCTATAGGTTTCACAATTTGCAATTTTTCCGGTAGCCGCCATTGTTGCATTGATGCCGACATATTCGAGGATGAAATACCTGACGAACCTGTCGACATAATACTATCTGGCGTGCGTACACCTAGTGGAAGTGTATTTGTGGTGGTTGGCTGCTCATCATATGAATACGTACCAACTGGAGCATAAGAGAGCATAGCACGTCGTGCCAATACTTCAGCTGGTGTGAGGCGTTTTAAAGCGGCTTCTAAGTCTTTAGCGCCTGGTGCACCAGGAACACCACTTGGTGCCGCTGGATAGCCGTCGTCCGATTGTGATGCCAGACTTTCGCATGACAAAGTCTTCAGACCCATTGTATTGTCATCGAAGGCGGCACCACGATACGGCATCGCCGACATCCGCGGTCCCACGCTACTGCTCATTGCCATTGCGCCCAGTTGGGTCATCGACGAATTACCACTATCCATATAATTGCCAGTTTTGCTGGCACATCGTACCGTTTCGAACACCCGTTTATATGGTGGTATAGCACCAACGCCTCCAAATCCATATGCGGACCCTGCGGCACCAGCACCACCACCATATATACCGGGCATTTGCGACATTAAACGGCCCATACGATCTGCCCGTAGCGTATCACCCGAAATACCGGAATCAAGACTATTTTCAGAGTACATTGATGACTCCATTAATTCGCTTTGCAACGATTCGGGCTGCAGTAAACCAGAATTCGATATAAAAGAGCTACGCGCTTGCGGCATTGTTTTCTTTCTCTGATTACGCAATTGCTCCTGAGCCTCCTGCAGTAGAGCCAGTACTTCCTGATATCGTTGCTTGAATTCAAGTAGTTCCACTGCTAATGAATTTTGGTTCTCCTTGGTTATATTTAAAAGTGTAATGTGTTCGTCATTATCGTGCGTTAATTGATGCAGCCTCATTTCAGCTTCCGATAATCTCGCTGTTAAACTGATTATCTGTTCATGCTGCAAACGATTCTCCTCTCGGAGACGTTCCAACTCCAGATTCATGCTGTCGTAGCGACCGTTCGCTTCGTTCAATTGCGACGTTATGTCTTCCATAAGTTGACGTTCCTGCGCCTCAACATCATCGGTTTCTGAGGCAAGCTGTAAGGCTTCAAGTTTTAAACTTTTATTTTCATCCTGCAAAGTAGCAATTTTCTTTTGTAGCAAATCCAAAGTAATGGATTTGGAGAAGGTGGGAGTATCTAAAAGATAGAAGCGAGTATTATAACATTTTGAAAATTAATGAACACAAATACACGTGAGTGTATACATAGCTGGATAATACCAGGCACATCCGTTCCCACGAAAGTCGGGTATACGTAAACGGACCCAGATTTTTTCTCCAGCGAATGACTATCAAATCGGCAGAATTCTGCCGCTTCAACATCAACAACCACATACATACGTATATTAAATATTACAGTTGCTTACCATTTTCACTCCCTTCATCAGAGTCATTCGTCAAAACAGCGATAAGTTCATTTTTCTTGTGTAGTTCATGCACTAGTTGAGCGCGATCCTCATTTGAGGATTTTAAATCTGCTTCGAGCTCAGTAATCCTGCTTTCAAGTGCATTGTTTTGCGTTAAAAGTTCTTTGCCAATTTGTACTGTTAATTCTAAGTCCTTTTCTTTCTCTTCCAGCAGGCGGGTCACAGCTTCTATATCATCATATGCACGCGTCATTTGGCTTACACGGTTTCCACATAGAACTGAAACAAAAATAAATAATGATATTAGTAAATTTTTATGATAATTTTAGTACTATGAAGTGTATTAAAAAAAAATATTAGAGTTGTACAAAATTGAGTATCTCAAATCCGTACAGATTAATAAATGGGTTTCATAATTCGGAAACAAGTTTTCAATGCTATTAGATATTCCTTTTTACTTTGTTAATGATTTTCAAAATGCTTTCTATCGAGATTTCTATCGGCATTTTCTATACTAATTTATTTTCCGCAATCAAAAAAAGTTGGTAGAAGTCATACCAATATATTTACAGCGTTTTTTGTGCGCCGACTAATTCATTTTTCTATTAAAACCAAATACTAAATGTCACATATATGTATATAGTGACACATACATATATGTACATACATACAAACATTCATTAAGCTTATTGCAAAACCGGTATAGTTTTCACAATAAGTATTTATGTTTTTTTTTTTTTTTGTATTCAACCTTCACGAAATACAAATCTAATCATTATGAAAATTTCACATATTTGAAACCAAAGGCTTATTTGTATATAAAGTATACATTTTACTACCTTCGTAAAGCAATTGTTCGTTCTCAAGTAAAGATTGGTTATTAGATTGTATTTGAGAAAAGTTAAGATCAGCTAAAGTAGCATTTTCGACTGTATTAAATACTGCATTTGTAAAAGAGGATGAAGTACACAATATTTCATCCTCATACTCCAATTGCGCAGCATCCACGAAATCTTCATTACAATTTTCAAACCATTGCAAATTCGTTTCACTGTCAATACTCGGGTTTGCGGCAACAGCATCAACATTTCTATTCACTATCACTACATTTTCTACTTCGCTCTCCAAAGTATCATATCGATTTTCCGGAGACCACGACACGTTCCGTCGATGCAGACGGTCAATACGTTCAACGTAACCACTGGAAGCGGCATTCTCCATTGTTTTGCATGCCAAAGCAATTGGAAATAAACTTAAATTTGCACGTATTCAAAAGAATTATATATATTTCAAAGAGGCGTATATACACATTAATTTTAATTAATTTTACGTTTTTATTCGAGGGCAAGAAATTGCTAATTATATAATAGCTCAGTTATTGCTAATTTTCTTATGTAGGCATATAGTACGTATGGAAAATTTTAAATCAAGTAAATAATATTGAAAATCAAAAGCAAACAGTTGAAATGTCTGTTTTGCTTCAATACATTAACTTCAATCACAGAAATTTATCGCGACGTAATTTTCTTATTTCACATAACTTTTGAAAACGAATTTAAACATTTCACATTCTGACGCATCATATTTTCCTAAACACAACACTTGACTAGATATTGGATTCAGTTAAGGGGTGCGTAAAATTACTGGAAAATACAGAATTTTTGACAAAGTGGAGAGAATTTTAATTGTTTTCCACGCCTGCGCTATCTTGCAAAACGAAGGGATGTCAATTTTTTACTTAATATACAACATTTAAAATCCATTAGTATACAAGTAAACACATCATAAAACAAAAAAACCCGTTTACCGAAAGTTATATCATATTAAACTTTTGTGATACTCACTTTATAACAAAACGAACTTCAAATATTTCTATACATATATGTGCATGTATTCTGATATTTCTTAAATGCTAATCGCCTTTCTTAACTATGCAAATGTAAGTCGACAGAAAAAAGATCTCAAATGGCATCGGTCTCGTGACGCACTTTTCTTAAAGATACAGCTTCAGCAAATACAATCCGTTTACTCCGTTTAAAAAATATATTTTTCTATCGCATACGAAATTTCCGCTTTTCTTTAGACAAAATTACTATACAGACGAGTTAATAAATTTACAATTCTAAGCTGAAATTGAGCTCACTATTATTTTACGAAACACAACTTCCTATTCGCAAATATTCATTGCTTTATTAATAGAGAATGAATATTGGAACAAATGACAAAAATCAATTGGCAACAGTGTTGTAGAACGCCAAGTACATGAAAATTAAACTCGTAAACATTGAATACAATACACACACCAAATATTGACACAATTCATTTGCAGTACAACCCAACAAGTCACGATTACCGAACAACAATACATTAAAAGAATTTGCGTGGAACCCTTACCCCTTTGCGTAAGAAAGGGATGAACAATTACAGCTACACAAGAGATTCGATTAGATTTATCAGTTTAGCCTTAACAAACTGAACTAAAATGTCTGGTCCGCTCATAAAGAGTACATTAGTATGTGGTGTACTATACATTCAACTTTAGTATTTATTTACCAAAGTTATTATTATACTATATTGTATACGCTAATCGAATATTAATTATTTTATTGTCAAAAGAACACAAAAAATAGCTTCAGAATAACAATTTATGTAAGTATATTACAATAATATGTTTACAATATTTTAGACATGCCTGGTTTTCTCAAGCCAATCAAACTTTTCGTTATCAATTTTTAACATTAATATATGAGAAAATTTATCGGTATAATTTCAATATTTTCACTTTTCAACACTACAGAACGCTCCAGGAAATACGTTCCAAATGGAATGGTTGCCAGATATACATAGTGAAAAATAAAATACTTATAAATATTTCCATACCAAAGCTAAGTTGGGTGAATTGATATTTAAATTAAAAAAACAAAAACAAAAAAAAAAATTAAAAAAAAAAAACAAAAAAAAAAAAATTAAAAAAACAAAAAAAAAAATTAAAAAAAACAAAAAACAAAAAACAAAAAAATTAAAAAAACAAAAAAAAAAATTAAAATATCACTCATATTACCAATTTTATTGCAATGCGTGTTTCGCGTTCTTAAAACTTGCACATTTAAAGCTGCATACAATTTATAGCATAATAAGCTGAGTCGATTAACCCATGACCGTCTGACAGTATATCAGTTTTTGAAATATCGATTTCAAATTTGTCGGAATCGCAGATATCGGGCTGCTACAACATTTAACTGCCATGCAAAACTTAACGACCAAATACATGTTTCTGTATGAAACTTTTTTATTTTACGAGATATTTTTACGAGCTGCAAACTGATACATCAAAACTCAGTCTTTGCATGGACAACTTTTTATATTTGACGATATATATTTCCGAGTAATCCGGTATAGATTATTGTCAAATGTAAAAGTACAATCGTATAAATTGTTTACATAGGGATACTATAGCATACTATACGTATGCGAGTTAATGCATACTGACCAATAAAAATTAAAAATCAAGAAAAAGATATTTTGGCTGGGATTTATAAAAGCAACCCCCTGTTTTCGGAATAAAACTTCGGAAAACCTATGCCCATACGATATATGTATATCGTCATTATTTTTATTATCAGTGGAATGATCAGCTCTAAAGCTTACTTCTTAAAGCTTTATATCCCCTTTCAACGCGTAAGGTAATATGAAAACGCATACAACTGCAATTCCTACTATATTACTTTCAATTGACACTTATAAATATCTATTTGAAGAAAAAATATATATGTATTTAAAAATAAATGGCTACGTGTGCATTTGCACGACCACTCGATAAAGTGTGCCTTTTATTGAAAAATACTTATCTCTGATTTTACCTATAAAGATTAGTTGCAGTAGAGTTTACAAATAACCATCGACAAATTTAGAACGGAAACCGCTTTAATATTTTAAATCTCAAATACGCAGTAAACTTGACTGCACTTAAATAAATAAAACTTATATCTTTTGCAACATGATTCGGGATTCTACAAATTGTAAATTTGTTAAGATGCATACCTTTTTCTGAGCATAACGTCCTTATAACTTTTAGACAGTTCTTTCCGTCACAATTCTTAGCAGCATGATATCTTAAATCCTGTTCACCATCTTTTGAACAAATTTCCCGATAATCTTTCTCATCTTCTTTATGTTGACCTTTAGATATAAAATCGCATAAAAGTGCTACAAATCGGGGGGAAATATTGTAACTTGTCTTGTTTGTAACTAGCGCACGTACACGTCGCATTGCTTCTAATTCAAGCTCTAAATGTGTAGGTGGTTCTTCGGATTCACTGATTGAAGGTAATGAACAGATACTGCTATTTAAAAAGGACGTATCCACATTAAAGGACTGCATAACGCTAACAGCCTTTTTTGCATTACACTCTAATTGGGCTTGTAGCAATTTAAAAGTGTTTTCAAAACATTTACTTGTTTGTGATGGCTTTGCTGTTATCAATAGCGATTTTTCCGATTTTTGTTCAGTTATTGATGAAATGGGTGATGACTGTGCTGATGATGTCGATGTAGTGGAATTAAGAAGACCTCCTTTAAAATCTGAGCTCACATCAACAGAGGAAAAATCCAAAGGAGAAATATTTGTTGGTGTACATTCAGTAAATGCAATACTCCCATTGTCCTCGGTATCATCAGCATTGCACTTTCGGCGTTTCGAACAAATATCAGAGTCACCATATTTGAAGTCGGTCGGAGCAATTATATTGCTTTGTGGCACACTTATATTTTCATTAGACATTTTTTTTTTTAATATATGCGTTCATAATAGTTGGAAGTACGATTTTAACACTACCGGGCGTTCTTATTACCACAGATTTAATTTCTTCTTTTTTTTGGCACAATTAGATTTTTTTTAATTTCATCGTGAATATCTAATCTTATCTTATTACGATGCCCATATAACTTTAACCACACTTATCGACGCAAAAAATTAAGTTAAAAAATTATTCATACATCAACGATACCTGTTAAATATATCAGAAGCAATTATACATATAGTATATATATTTTTGAGTAGAGTAAAATCTCTATATAACTGACATCTCCATTAACTGCGTACATTGGTCGGTCCAAATATTTTTGATGCTTATTAAAGACAATCTAATTACGGACAACTCTATTAACCAGACAAATAAACTAGTCCGGGGGTGTCCACTTAAGGGAGATTTCACTGTATTATAGGAAGTTGGGCATATGCCATAATTGACAAATTCAAAAATAAATACGGCATGATTTGAAATACAAACACAATATTAAATCCGCTAACTAGTCCGTCATTTGCAGATTACCACTATATTTTGTATTTAATATTTATATTTTTCATCCCTAGCGTAGCATTTTATGACTAACGCATAGGGTGTTTGTTATACGGTAACTTTTTCTTTGCATCCGTACATCTGACAGTCATATGGTATAGTTTATTTACTTGTCATGACGTAATGATTATCTTTGCGCTGACTTTTTCTTGGCATATGACAGCAACGGAGATTTGCTTTACAGTTATATGGCTAAATAGAACAATATACGAAAGCACTTATGTATTATATTTGTACATAGTTCTACAAGTTCAATGAAAATGTGCGAAGAAATTCTTCAACTGTGCGAAACGGCCAAATTAATTGGAATACAAAAAAACTTCTTATCAAAACAATTAGTTTAAAAACTCTACAATTATCTATCCAATTTAGATTAGAAAAAAATATAAATTGCTATATATCAGGTTTAGTTTCTTATCATACGCAAAAAGAAAAAAAAAACGAGTACATCAATGTCACTCACATACCACATACAAATACAATTATGAATAATGCTATGTTGGAATGGTTTTATGTAACTTAAAAGAATACATATAAAAATGCGTGCTTTAATAATTATGTTCCAATTTCTTTTTAAACACGAAAATTTAGAAAATATGCATATTAATCACTGGTGAACTAAGTAAATTTCATTGACCAATAACCAAACTGTATTGCATTTATTGGTTAAGTTTTACATAGCGAAAATGTTTGCTTTTTCTGGAGTTCCACCTTGTCTTTGAACTAGCCCTGCCAATAAGCACCATATATAACAATTAGTAATTGGTCAGTGTTAGGTTTTGTCATATGTTGAAGGTTATTTTCACGTGCTACACATCAATATTGCTATTTAACACATTTATAACAATTTTTACTGGAATCTTTTACACTTAAGCCAGTTGGCATTTATTTTTCAATATTTCGTTTACTTTAAGAACAACCGCAAGACATTCCAATGCACTAAAAACACGGTGATAGTAATTGTCTACGCTCACAGATGAACACTGAGTGGACAGTGGAATGAAACAAATTGCCGCAACGAAATTTCTTCAACACATTCCAATTTCAAACAAAACTAAACCAACTCAGCAGAAAACACGACGAGCAAGTAGCGTACAGGGCTGTATTTGAATTGTTATTAACCGGCGATCATTGTATAATTTAAAAAAAAAAACGTATGGTATTAAAATTTCATTTGCAAAAGCCAATAACAAATGGTGATAAAAAATGTAGCTAATAACTATAGTTGACACCTATCTTGTCGAACATACAATCCACTAGACTGTCGTATATATGCACTGCTATATCAACATTTACAGTGAAGGTAACAAATAAAAAGAAGGTATATTTTATCAGAATGCAACCAATATAGGGAGTGCCGGTTAAACCCATTATATGCAACTTCACTTGCTAGCGCCGGTTGTATTGAAGAAAATCATATCCATTTTAGTTACTATTAAAAATTTACTTTTTATTTACCTAAATAATGCCAATATTTTTTTTAACTCTTATAATCTCTTGTAATATTACTATGTTAAAAAAAAACGGTTAAATTAATGCAACATTTTAAAATCATAGAGTTGCACGAACATGTTTGAAATATTCAATTTTTAAATTGCAACTCTTCTCGTAAAAAATATTAATGGAAGGTTAAAACAGCGATGCTTGATTTTACACATTGGAATTGGTGGCATCATAAACCTCCCAGTTTCAGAATTGATTTTATTTAGAATATCACAACATCATCTTATATCGGTATTCTGCTTATCACAATTGTCTCATGTCTCTAATTGTCACAATCGTAATTTACTGATTCTGTTGGTCAGGAGTCTCAATGAGAACAATCATGACAAGCAGAATACCGATATTAGTTTATATTCTGAAAACCCAACCCCAGGCAACCACTACTGTACTGTTACGTTACCTCATGCACGTTCTATGAAAATTTTTGGTATTTTCTTTTTTAGTTAAACACATATAGTTACATAAACAAATAGGCATAAATGAATTAGAAAAGCTTCGAAAATTTAAGTATCAGTCATTCATATTTAAAAATAAGTATCACGTACACCTACATTTAAATATACGATGTATGAGTTTATATGTATTTAGATAAATAAATTAGGATGTGAAAATTTATTTGGCAAGCAGTATTATGCCAACTAACTATTACGATTGAAATATGAATTTCGAACAAGTAAAGACTTTTTAGAAAAGAAATAACCTGAAATTGATTTTTTTTTTTGGAAATGAATAATATTCAAGTTACTTGTTTTATCCTAAATCTTATATAATAATATATAAGTATATGATTGAACTCCTGAACACCGACCCGATCTACTACTTTTGCAATACTTTATATTAATGGTATTTTTATTGCTTATTCACTGTTATTGCATATTGAGCCACTAATGGAAAATCGCCAAGACGTTAATACAAGTTTTTACAAAAATAATTATAGAAGACGTAAATCATTTACTATTTCTACAATAAAAGTCGACTTGGAATAAAATATTCTATGCAAGTTACGAATAATACGTTCGCTGTGTAACACATAAATCGGACTCTACGGAATATTAACTAAAAATCGTTGAAAATTCTCGGAATTATTTATAGTTATTGTTTAAATAAAAAATATATATATTCAAATTATTTGCAGGTGTAATCAGAAAACTAAAGACATGTAACGTTTTGCAGATTGCTCTCAAATGAACTGCGAAACGAAAAGCGCGTTATATTTGTAATTTTTTATTTAATTATTTTTCTTCTTTACTTCCATATATGCAATGCTCCAAAAGAGCAAAAATTCGGGTCAACGGCCAGTTGAGTAAAATATTGCTAAAAAAAACGTGTTTGATTCTTACGGAAGTTGTACCGTAGCCTAAATGAAGTACATGTATTTATTAATACGATAAAAAAGGGAAACTGAAAAATATCTGAAGTTGTGCAAAATGTTTTTTTTTTTATACAAATTTAAATAATTTAGGCAGCAGGAAATACGGGTTTATAAATTTGATCTGCTTTCGAGTCTATGCAAAATACATAACGGTAGATGCTTATTTTTATGTTTTTATATTAGAGGATATAAAAAAATATATTGCTAACGCGCCGTCAACTTCAGTATGTAAGTATGTTATTAAAAATGGTAAAAAAGGTGTGCCTTAATTTATCTTATAAATAAAAATGAAACGCAATTTGTGTGTCGGCACAAATTTAAAAATCTTTCAAAACAAACATGTGTCAAATGCGTTAATCAGACCAAGTAGGGTTACCATCACAATCACCACCACGAGGATGATCATCGCTTTGATATCTATTCAAGGGATTCAATTAAAATAGTTTTCTTTTGTTTATATTTTCAATTTTAAATAATTATGTGGAAATTTTTTAGTATCTGAAGGAAAGGAAAGGAAAAGAAATTATTAATTGGGCATATTTACTATATATTATATGTACATATTATATACATATTTTGAAATCATAGCAAAATGGTCAATATTGAATCGACTGTTACAAAATGCACAAACATTATTTGAGGGGTCAGTAAGTTACTTAGGGAAAATTTGTTATTAAGAATACATTTAAAAAATATAACATGAAAGAGAGTGTAATAACTTTATAACGTATCTATCTATCAGTAAACAAAGCTATAGCAATGTCATATAATGACCGAGCCTGTTGCATTAAAATCGATAATGCAGTTTATTAATATTTCAATATGCATTTAATATTTGGTTATTTTTTATTGTATATAAACGAATCTAATGAATAAGTTAACTGCGAACATGAGAATAGATAAGATAAGATGGGAAATAAGACGATAGCACAATATACATATAAGCTATTGTACGAACTAATACGTAAAAAAAATACATGATATCAATTCTATTTGGGCACTACTAAAAAGAAATGAGAAATATAAGGGCGTAGCCTGCGGACAATGGAAAATATTTTAAACTATTCTCTGAATAATCTCACAGTTCAAAAATAAATAATATATATAAATTTAAATATAATTTCAACAGGAAAATTTTGCAAATATTTATAGATTGGATCAGTGAAAAATATTAAATATTACTTGACATTTCGAGAACTTCTAGCAGAATATTAGATATTAATACATTTTAGTACCTAACATTCTATAATTTAATTTCATTTGAAATATCGATATATTTTGTCCATTTTGAAATTGCACACTTACAAAGTGTTTGAGAAATTTTCAAACGATTTGATAATAATTCAATTCAAATTATCAGCAAGTGATCTAACTTGAAGAAATAATTACAATTATAGAGAAAAAGGGGGGCCACCCCACCTTGCGTGAACGACAACTGGGTTGTTGTTGTTTTAACGGTTATCTAATCCCCGTTAGGATAGTAAGGGTCATTTGCGTTGTCGTCGAGGTCATCTAACGGGAGGTCCAAGAAACGTGCCGTTTCGACGGGGTCGGACCAAAGGGAGGAGGATGTTAGATGAGTGGGGTTTGTAGGGCATGCAAAGAGGTGGCCAGTATCATGCGGAGACTCGTTGCATGCAGGACATACGTTGGGTATGTCAGGGTCAATTCTGGATAAGTAGTTTAACCTACTACAATATCCAGAACGAAATTGCGCTAGGGTCACGCGCGTTTCTCGCGGCAACTGGAGCTCTTTGTCTGTGATAGGTGGTGATTTGACTCCAAGAACGCCATTCACGGGAAGGGAGTCGGTGAAGGTGTTGATGGCTTCACTGTGAATGGCGGTCAGTACCTGTCGAAAGTCAGTTGCGTCCGAAGTCCGGTCGGTGTATTGTACGACGTCGTCGACGTAGTCCAGGAAAGACCTTTTGATACTCCTAGGAGGCGGTTCCGCTCGAAGCAGATGGCTGCAAGCGTGATTCCTACGGAAACATCCTAGCAGGAACAGCTTGAAGAGGAGTTCATTATGTTCCTTTACAGGAAGCATAAGCGTCTCACCGTGGAGGTGTTCTATGGGAGACATCAAAAGGCATCCCGTCGTGCAGTATTCTGGCAGGTCTGAAGTTTCCTCATCTGCGTACCATTGTATCGAGGCGACAACCTGGTCGAATGCTACGTACAGCCGTAAATGCAAAAAATTACAATTAAAGAAGCTCTTCAAGAAACCAATTAATATTAGTATTTTTATACGTTTCTAGTAGATATGAAGAAATTAATTTGGCCGATAATAATTTTAGTTATTATACAAATCTGAGCGATGATGCATGAAAAACATAGATGGCGACAAGTGAAAGGCAGCATTTGTCAAAAATTAACAGTCAAACGTTCTTATAGGAACAGTTATTTAGACGACAGAACGACTTCACGGGAGGCGGTTTGCAGTTGACACTGTCGCTAAATTAAAACCATTTCTAATTTTGACGACGACAATGGGCAGCGGTAGTGTTGCTACAAATATGTGAAGTATAAGTCAAAAATTGCAGTGAACAGTTTTAGTACGGCAACAACGAAGTTGCGTACATAAGCTGTTTGAAATATCGCTGCTGTCTTCAAAATGTTCAAAAAGCTAGTTTTAAGACGACGTTTGCATAAACACATTGCAAGAAAATTTCGCTGTCATGCAGTTGTTTTTGGGGTCAAAGCATGAATTTTGACTTAAAAATGTGGTAAACATTTATTGATCAGCCTAAAAATATGCAATATTATAAATTTGCAATTTATAAAAAACAAATGCACATAACAAGTAACGTGTATGTTTAGCATCTTTTAGGCATGTTTCAATTTCAAGGTATTGTTTACTTCTGTTTTCAGTGGTGACGCGGGCTAAATAAATGCAAAGAATGGATGAAGAAGAGAGAATCATCAGGTAATTCCAATAAAATATAAATAATATATTAAACAAGTTTACAGTTTCAGTAAAGCTAGATTCGATAAGCCATATCTACATTTTTTGCCAAAAGAAGGAAAATACTTCTGTTAAAGAATCTTATGAAACCCGGAGCCAGCATTGGACAAATCTTTTCAAATGTTTTTGTTAGAGTTTGATATTTAAACGATATTCAATTTTATATACATATTTTGACTGAAAAAGGTAACCGTAAAAAAAATATTAAAATTAAAACATATGAATATATATGTATATACCGACACATACATACTTATATACATAAATACATATTTAATTATAAAATCTACTTACGAAAATAGTTTAGCGTCTCACGTGTCTGCTCTTTGGTTAAGCCTAAACCTTCGGTAGGTATTTCTAATGCTGGTGCAGGGACAAACCAATCCTGATTGGAATACCCAGAAAAGTCGGTTAAGAAATCCGACCGCACTTTATATTTAGGAATTTGTTCCTCCAAGAGGGAAAATATCTCGACTTCAGGTATATTTTCGCTACTACATAGATCTGAAATAAATAATGTTATTTTTATTTTTTGATATAGTAACATTCATATGTATGTACATATATAATGTATGCAAGCATGCATTTAAAAAGTTTTAAAGGACCAAAATGGTAATTAGCTATTGGTATCTTGTGGAAGCAGGTCAAATATTTTACTTCCTTTATAAAATATTGCTGCATACATACATTGTGAATATGCATACATATGTACATACACGCGAAATTTTGTGTTTTATACCTGTACAGCAGCCAGCATCGACCATTTGCACTGCAGCTTTGACATTCTGTTGTTGTTGTGTAAGGCGCTTCGTTGCTAGTTTGGGTAAATGTTTATTAAGAGTAGCTTGTGCGGATGGACTTAGCGGAGCGGAGGACCTCATAGGCGTTGAAAGCATAAAAATGCTTGATTCCTAGAAAAGTAAACACATTTTTAAAAATTAATTAATTCACCAATAATAAGGACTGTTTTCTCAATGTCTGGTTAACTGCCATCTCTCAGTTAAGTTCAGTTTAGAAAATAAAGGTTTTTTAACGAATGAAATAATCTTGGTTAACCAAAAGTTAACTAACAGATGGTTGCTAACCAGACATTTATAAAACGGCATTTAAAATTTTAAATACATTTATTTCAAAAAACAAAAAACAATATGATTATTTGTGTGAAACAAATAAATAAAATTTTGTTTTTGGTCAACCCATTCTACTTTATAGTTTTTCCTTATTTACATATATCAATCAACATAAACAAAATAGTATGTCTCGCAATAAAGTACTTATTACACATTCACATGTATATCTCTACCCTAGTATTGTTTATATTTGCTAAAGTTTATAGGATGCTATGTTATCATATCTTGTAGCTGAGTCATCCGCCTATACTCCTTAAATGTCATTATGCATAAAAAAATTAATTCTTGAATTAAATGCTTATATTGATTGTCTGCACCTCTCAATAAACAAATTGATTAGATTAATAAAGTCTATAGATTGAATGATATAAAAGTATAAAAGTTGTCGTCTATACTTAAGTAAGTACATATATACATACATACGTATGTATGTATATGCACCAACACATTTGCATAAACATGTTTATATAAAAAACCGCCAAACGGTAAAATTATATATGTACACATGTACCTGAAGTTAAGGCAGTGGAAAAATGTGCTAATCACAAAATACATTTTTCATTAACTCCTTACTCGTCTTGTCACTCTGAGAAGTGTGTTTTCGGTGGCACAACAGAAGACATATGACAAATTTTATTAGCTTAGCTACCAATATATTTGCCATTATTAAGTTCAAAATCACACTTTGCTGCTAGGTAATTCTTAGTTAAAAAAGAGAGATAAGTAAGTTGCCTACGTGCAAATTTGGTGATACCCCAGCTGCTCCATCAAACAATGACGTTTGCGCGTACCTATTGATCATGAACTGACTACGTATGTTTGTAGCTGTACTCATACCTATACATTCATAACTTAATGTTTTTACTGCAACAAACTCGCACAAAATAACCAAAAATTGTGAAAATGAAGTTTACCTTACTAAGTACAGATATGTATATTAAAATAGCAGCGTAAGTATGGACCTTTGTAATATTTCATACAAATTATGTATATTCGAAATTTTTTAGGGTTACAAATTGTGCCGCGCAATATTTGTACATAAGGCAGGGCAGGATGGATAATTTTTATCGATCTGTAATTATAGAAGCATTTCACAAAATAATCTGGGAAAAATTTGTTCTGCTCCAAACCCCTCAATATTTATATCTTGCAGAAATATTTAGTTTAGTATGAAAAACAATAATTTCACCTATGTCATTTAGAATTACTATTTTTGATAAGTAACAACGCAGAGCTTAAGTAAATAAGATAGAAAGGCTATATAATATATTACTCATATGTTATCATGGTTTCGATACGTTTATCATTTCATTTCATTGTAATATATGTATTTAAGTGATTGCTGGCTTGTGACTTCAAAGCCAGACCATTGAGGATCTAAATTGCATAATAGGACTTAGCATTTGTTTAAATATAATAACTAGTGTCTACGTTTATACCTACAGAATGCACGTGTGAATACAAACGTTTGATTAAAATCATAACATTTCGAAACAATGCAAATACTTTTTTTAAATTTATTTCTACGATCATGCAGTCACGTATAAACTGTCGCTTGCAAGTTTTTTCAACAAATTAAAACTTTTAAAAGTTTTTAACCAATTATTTGTGCCAAACTACTGTTTGTGGCATTCTAAAATATTTAATGAAAACACCAATATAGAATTCCAAGCATAGCAAAAAAAGGATCCACAGTTCTTATATAAGATAATACGTATGAAAACAACCATCACTATATTATTTAAAACTTTGGACAAGCACAAAACAATATTTGCGTGAAAATCACACTTGTGTGTAGGCGTTTGTGTCACCGAACGATTACAAAATCATTTCCTCACACCCAAAAATACGACAAAATAATTTTCTTACTCAATTTAAATGCTAATTTATTACCATTGTTTTTTTGTAATCCAAAGCAAAATGTCTAGTGAAACTTCTTATCCTTGTTTAGATTGCCAAATTGTAAAAACTATTTATTGGAGTATTAAGTTAGAGGTTCATTAGAAAAATCGAATTTTCCGCTTTTCATTACGAATGGCCGTCTTTTATTATTGTTGCAATTGCTTTATTCGTTTCTACTTGTACGAGGTTCGCGTTTTTCACTAAGCACACTGGATTCGATTACGCACACATTATTTTCATTTCTATTTCTCCATTTTCACTTCGTCTTGCCGACACAAAACTTATTGCATAAATTGTAAACTTTTTAAAATAAAAATATGTTTCCTTAATTGTAATCTGCTTGCACCAAGAAAAACTATGTCAAATATTTTCTTTTAAAGATTGATGATTTAATTGTGCGAAACTAAAAAAAAGAATGCCCGCAAATGACACTGGACAACGAAAAATTATTGAGCTATGTTTAATTGCCGCTGAATTAAGTTCTGTTCAGTGAGCTCTACTTCTAAGATGTGTTCGGACGGAATATAAATTATGTTTGACAGTGACAATAGTAGTTTGACGAAAATTTGTTTTCTTTTGGAGAAAATGCATTTGAAGAAGGGTTACCAACTCTATTATAAAACAATATGTGAGATAAATGAGCAGCTTTCTTTAATAAAAATATATTAAAGCCAAATTTTATATAAGATTTTTTTATGTACATTAAAATTGCAAACTTGTATTGAAAGTAAATTTTGAAAAGATGTCTAGGACACCCATTTGGAAATATTAGAACTTAGCGAACTGATTTCCAAGACTTCATATCGGTTGTGTTCCTTCCAAAGTAAAAAGAATGAATGGCGGTTCATTTGAATTTAATATTAAAAGAATCATTCATTTGCTAAAAGATGTGGATCTAAGGCTTCATGTAAACGAGTTTTGTCAGATGAGTTAATGATGTAGTTGTTGTTGCAGCGCCAGAAGTTATTCATGAAATAATTTCGAAGAGTGTTATCGGTGTTAGGCCCGACTGTCGTGGGAACGGAGTTAATTTGATCATTGTTAGTAGTAGGTATAAATTTACAGTGTTTATAATGACCATCAGCGCTAATGGCAAAGCCGATGAAAAATATTGATAATTAAAAGTTTTATATCTTGTTTAGGAAAATATTTGTTTTAGGAATTTATATAAGCATATTTTAACACCGGTCGGTTGAATTGAAATTGAAGCAATTCAACTTCAGTTCAACCCAACCCTTTTTTCAACTATTTTGAGTCGAAGTTTGATTGGTGTTGCCAACATAAAAATGAAGATTTGGCAACTGAAAATTTTTAAACAAAAAATCGAAACAACTTAATTTAGTTATTGTTCACAAAAAGGTGAATAATTATTAATGACTGAAAAACAGCAAAACGCTTCAAAAATTTAAGTTTACTCAAAAAGTATATTACTAGGAATAGTAGATTCTATCGCCTCTTTAATTATCTTAATTTTATTTTAATGTGTCAAAATTCTAGCTTCGCTCGCCTAGTTTTTATTTTTATATATTTATATGTATTTGTATATAATAAATGATGAAAATAGTTTGAAATTATAAATAAAATAGTTATTTTTACCTATTTTCCATTTTCTATTAATATTTTTCATAAATAAATCCATTAATGTTTAACTTCAACTACTTGTTAGCAGTTATATTTTTTGATACTTTAACCAACCGCATAGAGTTGAAAAACGTAATACCAAAAAAAGTTGAAGTTTGGCAAAATTTCAACAAAAAAATTTTTTGAACGATTTGTGTTGAAAATGAAGTTGAGCTGAAACCCGTAATAGGGTTATAATTTCTTTGAGTCTTAATTATTAAAATTCTACGAGATTACTGTATGTAGAAATCTATAAATTTTGTACATACTTTTTAAAGTTTTATAAAAAATAAGTGATAAACTCTTCATTCATTTAAAATAAATTTAAACATCTTGTTTATTTATTGTAGTGTTCAAATATATGGTTATGTATATTTTACAGTATATTAAATTTCAAAGTTCTACTAAAATACAAATTAGAAGAAAAAATCAGAACGGTTAGATTATTACTAGGCAGATGTTTAATAAAACCCCATGCAATTAATCTGCAAAGAACGTTGTTTCTATAAAAACGATGCAATCTGATAGTGGACCGAATATCTCTTCTAGCGCTAGGAGAGCAGGAATGCATGGTATACATAATGTGAACATGCTCAAACGTCCGACCGATATATAAAATTTGAAAGCCAAACAGCGTGTTACATGTACTTATGACTAAACATTTTTCGTTTTAACTTTATTCACCGGACTTTCGTTTCGAGGCTAACAAATTAACTGCTGTTATCGCATCTGGAAATAGAGAGTGGTAATTCAGTAATGGTACATAGGCTGCGGTAATGACGCGACCAGCGAACCAACGTCCATGTAAAGCATTTACTGCCAGAACAGCGGTGGTTATGCTTGGACATTTTACATAGACATTTCCCGTTGGTGATGCTTTGTCAACAAAAATATGTAGTACACCGCCATGCTTGGAACATTCATCAATGACATCGTCACGTATTTCACTATCCCATGCCGGATTCGTTTCTGTGCGGGGATCAAACATGTTGGATAGCATGAAGCATTGTGTAGCTATGGCCGGAGTTTGAGTCTGAGTCTGAATTGGTGCTGGTTGTGGCGCAGTGGCTAATAATGCGTTGGCTGCTGCTTGAGGCACTGCTAAACCAGCACCCTCTGCTAATTTAAACATCAATTGCAATCTACCAGTGGCACCCAGGTCTATGCCGCTTCGATCCATTTCATCAGTATCCAAAGAAGACGTGTTCATATCTAAACGTTCAGTCACATTTCCCACCTTCATTGGTCGCCCTGCCAATTCGAAGCCGTTTAGCTGTTCTAGAGCTTTTTTGGCATCATCCGCATTATGATACTGCAATAGTTGAAACAAACGGTAAGTTATATTATTAAAACGTTTTTTTACAAAAAAAATTAAATTTTAGTATAATATATAAATTACCGTAATAAATCCGTATCCTTTAGAACGACCAGTCTCAGTATCCATAATTAATTGTATGGAGTCAATTTTCCCAAAAGGTTCAAAGATACCTTTAAGCATATCTTCAGTAATGTTGAAATGCAACGATCCTACATATAATCGCATAGGTCCAGTGTGATTTTTAGGTGTGAACGTGGGTACAGCATTTGCAATACGATTTTTTTCAGCCTGTGTATGTTGTACAGAAATTGGAATGCCCAGTAGTCTTTGACCCGACAGCCCCAGTGCTAATGCAACTGATTCTGGGTCTTTGAATTCAATATATGCTATACCTTTGAATCGTTTAGTTTTGTTGCATGTTATTAAGCGAACATCACGCACTTTTCCGACACTTGAGAAAAACTCTTCTAAGTCGCGGGCACGTATGCGTTGTGAAAGTTGCATACAAAATACAGTGCGCGCATCACGTTCCTCAGGACTGAGATCGGCACGCGGAGATCGATCACCCAGACCGTTGGGTGGCGTTCTGCCTCGACGGAACGGTCGTGGAGAGTTACTTCGCCGTTTGGTACTGAAAATGTCAGAATTATTATTACAATTGTTACAGTTGTACAGAACATATTAAATTTTATGTGTATGTATATAAAGAGTTGTACCTTCTTTCTCTCGAGTTTGAACCAAATCCTGGACGACCACCTTTATATTCACGAATCGGGCTTAGCTTTTTTTCCCTTGAGCGACGATCTCGTGTTGGGGAACGACTACGTCGTCGTTCGGAGCGTGGTCTACTACCACGTCTTTCTCTTGAACGACGATCACGTTCTCGTGAACGGCTACTTCGACGTCTGTCCTTGGAACGACTACGTCGTTTCTCAGCATCACGGTCACGGTCACGGTCACGTTCCCGGTCTCGATCACGATCTTGTGATCCATAACGGCGCTCACGTTCTCCATTTCTTTCACGATCACGTACGCGATCTTTGTCACGAGTGCGATCCCTATCCTTGGAATAATTACTTTCGTCTCTATCGCGTTGACGATCGCGATCCTTTGATTTGCGCGCTTTTCGATCATCTGTAGTACGTGGTGAACCCGAACGACTTCTAAAAATTTTAATTAAACATATAAGAATATTGAAATACAATTTATTCCTAGTAAGTACTAACCTTGAATAATGTTTGCGTCCATTCAAATGTGATGACGATTTGCTTCCACCCTTGCTACTGCTACTCTCCTGATGCTCTCTGTATGGTGACTTTCTGCTGCTGGCTTCGTGATCTCCCCCCCGACTGGGTACATTCTATTTTACATATATTTATAGGAGAAGGAAGTGTGGTAGGACGCAATTGACGTGCAAGTTGCGGTTTGCCGTCAATCGAATTTGGTACGTTAAAAATTTGATGTTGAGCGAATGAGAGAAAGCAAATCAAAGGAATTAGTTAGATCTTTTTTTCTGTGAAAACATACAATTATTTTTTGTTTAATTTGCAGCAATGGGCTTAATTTGATGGCTAATTTCCCACCACTGAATCGTCCATTGCTTCAGTCATTTACATTTTGGTTTTTATGTATTATGATTTTTTAATTTCATTTATTATAAATATGTTTTTTTTATTATTTAATCATTTGATGTAGCATCTTTCTATTGCAATATACACTCTTGTTTATTGGCTTGCTTCAGAATATTCAGTGGAACCTTCGCTCGGCAGCGAAATATCTCACAAACATATTCTCATGCAATTTGCTCAAGCATTCGATTTCGATTCGAAAAGTTGAAGTGGTATTTTATTGTCATATTTTTGGGGTGAAGTAGGTAGGTGGTAGATAATGTGAATTGGTTTTGCCCTTCAAAATCCTGTTTGTTTAAGACAAGTGCTGCCACACAGACGCAAATATGTACGAGATTATCTGAAATTTAGTTCACGTTCAGTTCATTTTATATTTTAAAACGTTTCAAATGTTTTGTTTTTAAGATATAATTATGTATGTATTTTAAGATTTAGCACAAAAAGAAAACTTAGTTTTTGCTTGACATACAAAATGCATCGATACAAAGTTTCTTAGTACAATATTATACTTTTTTAAAGACGAAATATTTTTTTCTGGCGCATTCAAACTTACCAAATGGTCTCCGGCTTTAATCGTTAGAATGACCAAAACAATCACTAGCAACAAATTGAGCTTTTACGATTTCTGTAAAGACATTTCACCCTTGAGAATTATTTCATATTTTTTCGAGTTATGAATGTGTCTTTTTTATTTTTGTATCTTTTCAAATAGGATTATCCTGAGTGGTTGATGAGGAAACATATAGATGCGAGCAACCACATCATTTATTAATGTGCCAGCAAGAAAATTAAAAATTCCAAAAAAAAAAATACATACATACATATAGGTAGCACATATAACCCGCCCAAAAATTTGTATGACTATCTGTGTAAATCTTCCTTTGATCAATATATGAATCCAAATTTACATTTAAAAAATTATGAAAATTATAATTAAATTAATATTTGATTCTGAAATCATCAAATATATTCCCATTAAATGTTGTACACCACATAACGTGATTTTAAAACCTCAACATGTATAATTCATATACATAACAATTCAATAAAATGTTACCTATACAAAGGCTAAGTTGTTTAATAAAAACGAATTTCAGCAGGAATTAAGTATGAGAATAAACGATTAAATATTAAAATACATAAACTATAATGATATGATATGGTAAAATTTCTTAACAAGAATATCTATGGGTCTACCAGGACACTTCTTTAAGACCCTGCTGAGAATGTCAAGATTTGTAACAAATGAGACCTAATTAAATTAGAAAAACTGAACGTAATGTATGTGTGTTTGGCAATAAAATTTTAGTGTTTTTGCGAAACGGAAATAAAATACGGATTCTGTAAAAACAAATAAAAAAAAAAATATTATATGTTATTTAAACGCAAATCTACGACTATGGGGAAAGAATAGTCGCATTCTATCTAAGTATATGAAATGTCCTCATACCTAAGATTTATTGACTTGTTTTAAAGAAAAATTTATTGGAAATTGCGCAAGTCACTATAGGATATACGTTGTCAAGCCCCTTGATGCTTTTACACCAATTAATAATTTATTTGTTTAATTTGTCTAAAAATGGTAATTATGTTTGAACAGACTATTTACTTCTAGAAATACCACTAATTTTTATACTATCAATTTTGTAATGAACCCAATTAATTCGCGATATCCAACTGCGAAAACCAAAATTAAACAAAAATTCAATTTGGTCAATGACTTCAAAATCCACTGTCTGCATTAAATGCTATACCCTCCCACCACTTTTAATTGTTTAATGCAATATAATTTATTTCATGCAAGGTCTTTGCATTCTTGTTCCTATAAACACGTTAAATATTTTTAATTAATCCTAATGGATATTTCTGTATATATTTACAAATCGAATAGCTTTAAGAACTAGTTTATCACAAGTTCTTGTAGTTGTGGCTTTTCACTTAAATTTCTTACAAGAAATTGATACACAACACGAAGACTTCTTAAGTTTCTATGACCCAATGAGCAAAATATAAGCGATAGGATAAAATTATATGCATGTTTTAAGCTTTTTTAGAACGCAATTTCTTGGTTATTTGTAGGGTGTAAAGTCAGAATGCTGCTTCTCACTTTTTTCATCGTTCAAAATATAGAATAATTTTTACGAGAAAGTATTTTATACAAGCATTGATAATTAGTCGGCATGCGGTGAAAAATGTAGCCGTGATATATTCGGATATTTAACATCAAATGTTGTGTTGTGATCAGAAATAAGTTTCACAAACATTTCTCATAGTTTATATTTTTAGTCAAATCATATTCGTATGACTATGGAAAAATACCTAAATCGGTATTCAAGCGTAACAAGTTTTTATATACAAGTGCTTGTTTTATTTTGATTTCGTTTCAAGGCTCGTCGAGTGTTAATTCATGTGTACGCTTATATACTTCGAGAACACACAATGTTTTCTATAAATGCACAGCAAGGCAGTTACCTTCATAGGATGTTAGATAAAATGTTAGTGAACCTTTTTAATATTTTAGTAACCACTTTTTACCTTTCCGTTACTAACCATATTTTGTCAGTTAAACATGATAAAGTATGGACAAATAACGTCTTTTAAACTTACATTTTTAATGTATGGTGCTTCCAGCATAGCTTCGACATCAAAATCTTCGGCCATGTTGTCTGGTTAGATGTTTGACCCTTTCCTTGTATTGAAACCACGGATATTTATTTATCTCAATTCCTATTTAGTAAGAAAGGGATTTTATACTTTTTGATGGTTTGTGCCTTTTTAAATAACACAGTATACTTGTTTGATGTTTTAAAACGTAAATAATTTTATACTTCACGCGAAGAAATGAAAAAGCATGGAAACTTCTATTTTTCTTATCGAAGTACGAAGGTATACGAAGAATACACGACGCGAAACGATTCGAGACTCGATTACTATCGAGTAATTCATAAAATGCGTTAGCAAATATTGTAATGAAATGAATCTGAACATCAGAGGTACACGACAATTTTGTTAAAGACATATATAATTATAATTATAATAAATTATAATAACTTATAATTATAATAAATTATAATTATTACAATTTATTACAATATTGTATACGAATATGATTACAACACGCAAGTGAATCTACTTACATACATTTTTTTTTATTATGTACAAGAGTTTTTAAAATTTTTGTTTTAAGATACACAAATGTGTTCAAGCATATAAATATATTGATTTATTATAACAAAAATATAAATCATCGATAGATAGGTGACATACTAATTTTGATTTTTTAATTTATTGACGTAAAATATCTGAAAACATAAAAAGATCTCTTTTAGCGAGACTTCAACATTGTCTACTAGGCAATGAACACCACCCTTACAGTAAATTCACGAGGGTTGGCCAGCAATCGAGACTTCATACATGAAAGTAAATACTTATATAGGAAATAACATCACACATAGGAGTGTTCAGCATAACATTTATTAAAATTGAAGGTGGGCCACGAAAACTTCTAAAGTCAAAATAGGAATAAGATTTTCCGTATTTTTTTAGCTAAAACAGTATCTATAAAATCATACATTTAATTGGAACCATAAATTGAGAAAAAGTTCAATCGTTGAAACCTAATATATAAATAGCGATCAACATCGTTGTGTTTGTTTACATCCCAAAATTTGCAAAATTTTGATAATAATATCGAATAGCTTGTAATGAAATAAAACCAATATTATGCACTAGAGTTTATGTTTATTCCTTATGAATATATTATTTATAAAGGAAAAACATAAAACAGTGGTTAATTGCCCAACCAAAAGTTTCAACATAAAAATTTGGCAGTGAAGAAATAAAAAAATAAAATAGTTGAGTCACCACTTTTAACGCTTACGCAGGGACACGTGAGTATTGCAAAAACAATATTGCCTAAATTTTTGTAATTGAGAGATATTTAAACATCATTATACGGGTGGTACGCAATATTGACCATCCAATTGTAAATGTTGTTAGTGTGCGTTAAGGAAAAATCTATGAAAGTCATGATGTCATTAGAAAGTGCTACGTATTTTGGAGGACGAAAATTAAATACACCTTTAAAGCTATGCATTTATTGTAAAGCACTATAAGAACAGTTTCAAAGAATTTAAATATATAGAAGAACCCATATTACTGATAATGAATGAATTACACTTGAAAATTAATGTAAAGCGTTTAATGCAAACCTTTAGATATAACACTCTGATCAGCAAAAGAAAGTTGTTAGCAAAGTCAAGTATTTCTAAAAAAAACAATGTTATTACAGTTCATGACCGTATAAATAATACGTAAACTAAAGTTTTAACATTTCAGTATGTAAAGCGCATTTTGTTATTTTATAAAACTGTGACTTGTGCTAGATTCAAGGAGTCAGGAGGATAATCTGGTCTGATTTTTTGAAATTTTTTTTCATAGAAATTTTTATTCCACATTAAAACTTTTTTCACAAATCATGAGGTATAACGTGGAGTGTATAAACAATTTTTTTTCGGAATTTTTTGATGACATCTGTCGGAGAAATGGCTAGGTGAATAAGATGCGTTTTTTTTTTACTGACGGACACGATTTTAAATGTTTGGATCATCTCAAATACAAAATCCCAATTTATTCTTAAAATGTATGTGAATGGTTATCGTCCCTACTAGAAACATGAAACAATTTTGATGAATAAAAAAGTAATTAACGTTTTTTCCCCCCTTTTTTTACATAAATTTTGTCATAACATTGTTAATAAACTATAAAAAATTATGAATAATAGGGACGATAGCCAGGCGTTTTGTGAACATTAAAAAAAATTAAGCAAATCGGTTGAGTAATAGATAAATAATGAGTAGTTCGACCGGAATCATGTCCGCCAGTTTCAAAAAGTATGTTTTGAGAAAAACGCGTTAAAAGTGCCAGGTGTGCACTCCGAGCGCTCCGAACGTCGAGCGGTAATATTATTTTTGGGCCTTTTTCGAAACCTTCCAATGGTAAAGTGGGTTTCTACATTAATTCTAAGGGCATAATGGAACAGAAAATGAAAAAAAAAAATTGTTGGGAAAAAAGATTACCCTACTGACCCCTTAAGTGACAATATTGAATATTGCAAATATTATACTAATACTAAATGCTAACCCTGAAATTACAATTCCGCGTTTTCATGTTGCAATTTTTTCATTCAATTTCATGTTTTCGGTTTCAATGAGTTATATCACACATTCGACAAAATAATGGCCGCTTCCAATTAGAATTTAATGCATATGCTACATAATGTATTACATCAAACTATTGGATTGATTTATGTAAATATTCTTATACATGTTAGTGTTGTTGTATTCGAAATAGTTATTTGAAACTATTTTTTATTTTTAAATGTAAGATCCGTAGAGAGAAAATTGTATCGCTAGAAAGATTGTAATGAATTGTTGGATACAAAATATGCCATATCCCTTCTCTTGTTGTTGTAGTGCCAGAATTCTGCCGAATTGTCAGTTCTTTCACGACTACCGTGGGATCGGATCTCCTTCACTGTATACTATAATGATTACACTATAACTTTTTTCTTTTATTTACAGTTAAAAAATAGGTAATAATGGAGGACTACAAATTTCTTTTCAAAATTGTACTTGTTGGCAATGCGGGTGTGGGAAAAACTTGTTTAGTGCGCAGGTTCACACAAGGTTTATTTCCACCTGGCCAAGGAGCCACCATCGGCGTTGATTTTATGATCAAAACTGTGGAAGTTGAAGGCGAAAAAATAAAGGTACGAAAATAAAACATTTAAAATAATATAAAAACTAATTATTTCATATTTACTCTCAACGTATAGCTACAAATATGGGATACTGCAGGTCAGGAACGTTTTCGATCAATAACACAAAGTTATTATCGGTCAGCACATGCACTGATTCTTGTTTATGACATAAGCTGTCAACCGACATTCGACTGTTTACCTGACTGGTTGCGTGAAATACAGGAATATGCGAATTCGAAAGTTTTAAAAATACTCGTTGGCAATAAAACAGATCGCGATGATCGAGAAATACCAACACAAATTGGTGAAGAATTTGCTAAACAACATGATATGTATTTTCTTGAAACATCAGCCAAAGAAGCCGAAAATGTTGAACGCCTATTTTATGAGATTGCAGCTGAGCTAATTGATCAGGCGCGCAGTAAAGACGGCACAAATGTGAATAAAACTACCGCAGATGCAATTGGACTTGGTAATTTTGGCACAAAAGCAACTCAAAATAGTTGTTGTAGCGGTTTTAGCAGCAATACTAGTCAAACAAATTGTGAAAACGGTAACAGTAGAAGCAACACTTAGGTAAAAGTAATTACCGACATTTATAAATATTTGACGAACATAGCTTTTAGATATATATAAAATTAAGGTTTAAAATGTACATGGATACGTAGTCACACAAGTATATCGGACAGTTGTATATTCGTTTTAAGAAATATAATTTTAAGTTCATACACGAAAAAGGCATACGGTATTATCGTTTATACTGCCTCTACCCTTAGTTATTGAAATTAATCTATAGTTTTTAAGTTTATTATTTACTTTATGTGATCAATTATAAAACATTTATAAACTATATTTTATGTTTTCGACCGAATCCATTTATACTAAGACAAGAATATTAAAATTTTTATTTTGACCAAATCCCTTAAGTTTTCAACAAATAATTGGAACTTAAAGCTCTACATAACATAAAAATAGCGTTTGAGCTGTTTTGGTTTCTAATACATTACAATTAAGGTGAACTAAAAAAATGAGCCAAATGGAAGCGAACGTAGAAATAAAAAAAAAATTTAAGTATACATGCTATGTATTTATGTGATTGCAAAACACATGAAAATACATGTTTCTGTTCAAAACTTTTGAATTAGGTACCTTTGCAGAGTTAGACAATTTAATTTAGCAATAAGTTATAACTCGACACATATTTTAATCTCACACTTTGATGATAAGTTTCAATTGACACTTTAAGTGTTTTACTTTCATCCGTCCTGGTAATACTATTTTCAGTTATTAGTTAGAGTATTTTAGTATATATGGTATTATTTTTTGCCAAGAAATTATTAGAACTTAAAAACTCTAAGGCAGCATTTTCATAAAAATTTTTTTTAAACAGATACAGTCCAATAGTGTAAACTTATGGAATCGTTATGTGACAGAGATACTATCCATAAAAAATGCTATAATTTTTATGAAACAAAGCATCTTAACAGTGCCTGTTGACTACGAGAAAAAAAACCAAAGATTACTTTGGCTATATTTCCGTTTGGGTTTCATATCCGATTTTCTTCAAAATACAAAAAAATTTTTAAGTCATTAGGAAAAATGTCGCTTGTGCCGGAAATTAAAAAAGTCGGAAAAAATTAATTTTTTCATTAAAATTTTGCTTTTTTTAAACTATGTAAAAAAAAAAAATAATTTAATTTGACACAAAATTCTTTATACTGTTAAAAAGAAGATTATATTTGTCTTGTTTGGCCTAAATTAAAAAAAAATTGGATATATACATCTTGAGGATGTTGGGTCGGCCAGGTTTGACAAATAAAAATGATATATTTATAAATATATTAATATTTGTGGAAAACAAAGTTTTGAAAAAAAAATTCCATCAAAAAAGACACATGGGAAATTTTTCTATTTACACAGGAATATTTGTATACATTTTGAAGTAAATCGAGGTGCGACCTAATCGGAGGCATAGAAGAAATTTTCTTTTTTAATTAATGCTGTTTAAATTTATAACAATTTAAAATTTTTATTTTTATAATTATAATTTTTTGTATGGAGTACTCATTGTGTTCACAAGTCTTAAAATTATTAAACTCAATTACCACATTACAATAAATGCAGATCAAAATAACTTGCAGGACTGCAGTATGGTATAGGATTGACTACTGCTTTCAAGTTCCTGAAAATTATAAGTCCAACTTGTCCAACTTTTTACGAACAGTTAAAACTATATTTACTATGGTGACCAAAGCCGTCTATTTTAAAAAGGTGCAAAGAATACTAAATAATATTCGATATACATAATAAAGAATTATTAAAATAAAAAATTACACATTTTATATATTTTAGCCAGTTTCAAAAACACATATAGGAATACAATATTCAGGGATTCCTTTCA
The DNA here is from genome assembly GCF_023373825.1 of Bactrocera dorsalis. NCBI lineage: Eukaryota > Metazoa > Arthropoda > Insecta > Diptera > Tephritidae > Bactrocera > Bactrocera dorsalis. Next base: position 28,335,738 of record NC_064303.1, on the reverse strand, counting down.
AAAGTTTTGTTTTGTGCATATTTAGATTGAATAATTTGATATGTTTCCAATCAAGTTCAATAATTTTATTTATAATTGCCAAGGTGCTAGTAACTTTTAAGTATATACATATTTAGTATTTTCTTAAATTAATATTATGACACAAAAAAATTATAAAATAATGTCGCGCAAAAAAAAAAATAATTATAAATAATTTTTAGTCAGAAGAAGATGAAATGAAAAAGTATTTTTTTGTATATTACAATAAATTTCACAAATCTATGAATATACAGTAAAATTTTAACAAACTTAGGTTAAAAGTTTTACACAAAAATTTTTCAATGCAAACCAAAATGGCAGTTTATGAATTTTGTAAGTATACCATTTGAGTACGAAAAACTTCGGAATAACAGAACATTAAGAGATGGTAATTACTGTTCTTTTTGGAACTAAATTGTTTGATTTTGACGTGTCAAAAGGCAAAAAAGAATTATTTTTTATGATAAACTGCCTGTTTTTTATTAAAAATATAATATTTTTTTTATCTTAAAATGTGTTACTACAGCATACATTACAGTATCATCAACAATTTATTTTAAGTAAATTAACGGCAATCTTTAACAACTAATCAAACTTGCAAATGTTATTTTGAAGTATTAAAAGAACATTAAAATTCTGTGGATATATAAATTCGATTTAAATCTATTTTGCCTTACCAATAAAATTTAAAGCTTCTGTGAAAACCTAATAATGTTAAGCAAAATACAAAAAAGTATATGTTACAGCCAAAAAATATGAGTTAATTAACTATTTTTATTTTAGTATATAAATTTAGATTATAATAATTAAATTTTACTTGTGAATTTGTGAATTGCACATTAATGCACGAAAACTAGTAAATATAATTTTATACACATCAACACTTTATACACTACTATTTTTTTTTGTAGTAAAGGAAAAAATAACACGAAAATATGTTTATAACGCGTAAATGTTTTAGTACATATAACAGAAATATAAATTTTGTGCAATTATTAAAGAATCATTCATGTATTCACTAATGGATCTCTTTTGCAAAACTGTAAACTCAAAAAAAAAATTATTATAAATAAAGAAAACAACAATGACAACTTATGAAAAGAATAATAATGTGTATTAAAAAGAATAATTAATTCGAAACTCATTTGTGGTTTGGTGATGTATTATTTCTATATCAGTTCATATTAGTTTCATGAATTCCAATACCATCGTCTTAGTGTTATTGTTGCTGCTGTAAAGGGTCTTCAACTGCTATTAATTCACGTCGTTGTGCTGTTATAAAATTGTTGTAGCAGGATAAATTACTCCTACTTTGGTTGGAGTACTTGCTCTATAATACTTGTTAAACATCTTGTCGGCTAAAAATGTTTTTATTAATGAACTTGATTTTCATCGTTTAGTGTGTATAGTAGCTACATGCTATTGTGGTTTTTTTTCGTGAAGTTATCTTGTCAGATAAAAAACCTACTCAGCTCGTTATGCTGATCATTTTTATAATTTGTTATCCTCTCTGACGTTGTCTATTGGGTGATCCAAACTTTTTGGAAATTTAATATACTTCTGGGTATAAATATCAGTTTGGAATTGAGTTAATTGAAAATCAGATGATTCTGATGAAAATTGATAAAATTACTGAATCTTTATCCGGCAAAGGATTATCAACTCGACACCATTTCTCGAAATTGTTTCAGGAATGTTTTCTACCGCTACAACAACAATAAGAAGGTTCAAACAAACCGTTCCCATCACATTTGGGCCTACGTAACCGGAACGTAGCCGGTTTTTTATCTGGCAAATTACTTTCAATTCTGCAGCATTCCGACAAATTGCTTCAAGGATGTTTCTTACCGCTGCAACAACGACAAAAACAATAAAAGAATCTTAGATATCATGTAAATGCTTGTTCGTTATCTTAATTACGATTGTGTAAATGTATGTGAATCATTTTGCCACAAATATGTCAATATTCCCAAACAATTACAAATTATATGCATACCTACTTTTGAGACACTGTAAATAAATAATTACGGTACTATTTTTTTTAATCTTCTTGATCTCATCTCTTCTCACATAATAAAAGATGCACACATACATTTCGATGCCTTAGTTTTATATATATTTTATATTTAAATATTAAAGGGACAATTTATTTGATCGATTTATAAAGCGATAAAATACATGGATCACAATAAACCTTGGTTGAATAGTTAATTTGTTAAAGAGGCGTGGATAATATTACTTTTCTGTTGTATGAATATTTATATAAAAATATATGTTTTATATGCGTAAATGTTAGTAGAAAATTTATAAAATCTGTTACGTCAAAACTATTATATATTTATATGTATACCATATATAACTTTGTGTATGTATGTTTATATAAATTGCGATAGTTAGTTCGCATTTATTGCTTATGCTTTATACTGATATTTTGTGCTATTCTTCAATAATATCGTCCACTTCAATGTTAACAAATATGATATTCTTTATACATTATGCAAAAATATAATTAGATTATAAATATAGTATATAAATACAGTATATTTATAAATTTTATGAATACATTGGAAACTTATATACGGTAAGTATAAACGTATAAATATTCAAAACAATTTTTATATATGTACATTAAATATTTTTACACTGATATATGCATGTGTATTAGCCCTTTTTAGTGGCACTTTTTGAAAAATGCACTTTAAATGGATTTTGGAGTTATTTTTATTTTTTTTTTTTTTCATTTACACCAATGTAACAAATAAATATATATATGCAAATTATAAGCATACATGCATTTCGAGTTTGTTGTATTTCCCTGGCATATGTTATTTAAATCTTCCTCGACTGTGGTGATGTAAATATGCCGACAACATGTGGGTTATTAGGACACTCAACTAGCTGCTCAATTTTCATTGTAACATCAAAGCATTTAAGTTTCGCTGTAATATTGTATCTTTGACTGAATTAAATACAACTTTCATATTTCTTGTGTCTATGGCAGTGGTGAAGTGGTGATAGATGCGGCTTTGCGGACTTTTGTGCACACTCATAAACATTTGTAATGTAAAATTTTGCACATCGAGCAGTGAATGTGGGTTCCCGCTGAATTGGGGATAATACCAGCGGATATCAGTCTCTGGATTGCGTACTTTTTGCTCAAGCAAATCAGTTTTGTTTAGAAATAATATTATTGATATTCCCTTAAACGTATTATTGTTCACGATCGTGTCGAATATGTTTTTCGATTCCTCCAATCGGTTAGTTTTTCTGTTAATTAAAAAAAGTTAAAAAAATAACTATACATTTTTTTTGGATTTATACATTACCTATCTTCAGCGAGGACTTGATCAAACTCTGAACTGGAGACTAAGAAAATGATCGATGTTACAGATGAATCAAAACATTTTGTCCACTTTTGTCGTTGAGTACGCTGGCCACCAACATCAACAAACACAAATGGAATGTTCTGAAAGAAAATATATGATATGTTAATAATTAATACATTAAAATTAAGTTTTTGGATTAAAAAAAAAGATTGTTGCGAGACAAAAAATGTAAAGTTAATAATTAATAAAATTTTAATATTAAATCATTTCGCGCTAGCGTACTTCGTGTTCTATTACTTATTTTTAATTAAATATTAATATAGTTTAGAAATATGTAAATATTTTCTTTTTATTTTTATAAAAATATTTTTAGTTTAAAAGTTTTAGTTATAATTTTGGATTTAATATTAAAAAAACTGTTTAGTTGCATATCCAAAATGCAATCCTGTCTGAATATACATATAGTATAAATTCATGAAACGGAGCATTGAAAATAATTATATAATACTTTTTCGATAAATTGACGAATTAATTGTATATATAAAATTTTGAACCTAGTAAAAAGTATTTAACGACTAATAAAAGCAAATATATATGCAATATAAAAAACAATTAGTGTATATTTTTATTTCAGCGATATTGAGATTTTAAATGTGTAAGATCTAGCATTCAGCGCTGAACTTGTCATTGATACAACATACACATAATAAATATACATACATATATGTACAAATAAATTAAGTAATGAAACTGAGCTGTGGGCGCAATTATGTATTGTTATGTGCTTATTACGATACAATTGATGCAAAGGCATTGTGAATGTGATTTGGGCAATAACATTTTGCAAAGGAAGTCAAATTCAATTAAAGCGTTGATCATATAAATGATGCTAAATACATATAGGCTATAATGGCCGATCGACATTTTTTTTTAGAGTGTACCGCTGTATTGGACAATAATTTAATATATCAAAAGCTGAGTGACTAGGTCGCGTATATATACACCGACGGACATAGCTAAAGCGACTTAGATAGTGATTCCGATCATTTAAATAAATATTTTATTCTCTCTCGGTATTAAAAACTTCGTGAAAACCTTAATATACCCCACATTGTAGTGGTAGATAGTGAAGTTCCGTATTACAATAGTTCAAAACAAAATAAATGGTGACTTACTTGTATTTTTACACAAAATTCATAAACCCCTTTGGTTGCTTTCCGACAATGCAAAATATCTTTGTGTGTTGGCACATAATCATATGTAGCAAGGCGGTCAATATCATTTAGAAAGTAACTGACAGAATCACTCTGAAATGCATATTAAAAGTATAAGTATAAGTATATTACAATATAGATCCAAACTTACAATTTGAAATTCTCTTCTCCTCTCATAAGCACGCCTTATACCACGATCTTGCCATAGTCTCCGAATGTACGGAGACCACTGTATAAAATTGTCGATTTCTACGTTGCTACATTCAATTAGTTTGGCGTAATTTGCGTCGTTTTCTCTATCGTTGTTTTCCCAAGGGATTTCCAATTTTTGACGTGCGTCAATCAATACCTGCATTCCTGTAAAAGTATGAACATATATATCATAATTTCATACAGTAAATTAATAAAAATATTACGGTACGCATACCTCGAAGTACGTTTTGATATATCACATATTGGTATTCGCGGATTAGTTCGGGTTCAAAATTAATACCGTGTATTATACGCATTTGTTTGAGGAAAGTCGATTTTCCTGATTCACCTGCCCCCAAAAGCAGAAGCTTCACCTAAAATATATGTAACATTTATATGTGTGTTTTATACAATATTTATGTTAATGTCTATACAATTGTTCAATTAACATGCATACATGTATCTGTAGAGGTTTAGATACATATACATATGTAAATACCGTGTATAGATGCATTATTTACCTGACGGCGAAATGTGTGCTTTTCTTTTTCCAAAAATTTGTCGATCTCTCGAGATTTATACCGTTGTTCTAATTCTTCAGGTGTGTTGCGTAAACGTACAAGATACGAAATGAATTTTCCACAGCAACGAAGGCAAGCAAACCTTGACGCCGCAAGTCCGTTACCCTGCCTACTTGTACTGTATGGCTCAGAGTCACGTTGTCCTTCCATCAAGTGTGCCATTGTACCCATTTCATTGTGCGTTGATGTTAACGTAGCGCTGCGACGAATCGCTGCGTCACCACCCATCTTGTGTATATAGGGCGGGGCAAGGCCGTTCCCGAATCGCCTCTTGCTAATTAAACAACCTTATATTTGTTCTCCAAAGTTTTGGGGTCAAACCCTTACACTTAATTATTTTGCTTATTAATTGCCAACATTTCAACTCAATGATATCGCCTTGCATCCAAACAGCCTCCTTTAGCATTAACTAATCACAATCCCGCTAAGCTGCTGCTGCGTTTTGCTGCAGCAGCCCTTATTCCGGAGCAATGGAGTATTGGTAAATGTTTACGATTTTGTAAACTGATTCGAAACGAATTGCACTTTCCTAAAAATCATACACAAGTGAATAAATAAAATTTGATGAGGGCAGTTTATTGTTTTTTCGTACATCAAAACAATTTTCGTAGTTGCACTAAATTTCACTTTTATCCCTGTCTTGACCCTACTAACGAAAACAGAGACATCTGACGATGTGTCATCTTAGGCGACATCTTGTGGTGAAATTAAGTAAAAGAAATACGGTTAAATATGCAAAAAATTTAGTTGATGAGATATAAAATGGAATTCGTTAATAAAACACAATTTTTTATATGATATAAAATTTTTAAATTATAAGAAAATTTCAAAACTGTGTAGGAATTTCTAATTACTTTTGTCGTATTATTGTATTGTAGGTTAATGCCCTAGATGAAATGTTATGAATTATATTATTTGAAATTTGAAACTCTGAGATAAATTAACCAATAATTTAATGGCACACTAAATTCGCGAAAATAGAAAAATTAATTTATGAAATAGATGTGGAGTTACGATTTTTTCTTTTATAAAAAATAGTTTGTAAATATGGCAATATACGCATTAGAATGCATTTATGTCAAAATGTCAAATATTTTCATTGGTTTAAGTAATTTGTACTCAGTTTAATAATAAATTCTCATCTTTAATAATATAAGGGAGGAAAGTTAACAATGTTTAATAATACAAAGAACGTTCTTATTTCTGCAAGTCGGATTGGCACAATTAATCCTTTATGCTATAGAAAAGATATTAATGACGTTTTAAGTAAGTAAAATAAACAATTAGCCGGTCTAATTGGTTTATATATTTCAAGGACATTTTAATCAAATGTAAATACTTTATCCTGTCCGCTCGGCTATATGAGAATTTGAATATTTTGGAGTGAATTTCTGAACATTTAAATGTACTGAGAAAATATGCTCGAAATGTAAAAGTGTTTAGCTTCTAACTAATGTTTTAAGTTTGTATACAGTTTATAATATGAACATACATATTTTACAACAAAATACCTCCTAAAGGTTTTATCTAGTCAATTGAAAACTTAATATTTTCATATATCAATATAAATTGATTCTCACTTCATTTTCCGGAACATGTTAGAAAGACAAGTTATGAATTTTTACCGACAAGACTCCACCAACAAATATAATTGGGAACATCTTTAATTAAATTATTGAAAAAATAATATGTATATTATATATATAAAGAATAAAGCATAAAAATAAAAATAATACTCGCAGCCAATGAACTAATGGAATTTACGCGTATGCAACTGGGAAATTACGTCTTAAATAATATATGTATATGTACATATAATTTGTATGTATTTAGCTAAACTATTTTCCTGCAGACGAAATCTACTGTAAAAGTAGATGTATGAAGACAACTAGCTTAATATTTTTCATAATTTCAAGGGCATTACAATCTTCATATATACATAATACTATATAATATCTTTTAAATACATGCGTACGTGTACATACATATGTACATATATAAATACAAAAGAATGAACAAAACACAATACAATGGATAGCATTTGAAAACAAAAAAGTCTTTATTTCTTAAGAAACTGTGTAGTTGTGCGTTCTAATATAATGTATTCTCTTAATATCTTATTTTATTAAATTTTACCGCTTTACAATAATTCAAGTAATATTACATTTATTTTTGAAAATAAATAAAACTTACAAAACAAATCAAATTTCAGGTCTTTCTGCGATAAAGCCGTTGCATACAACCACTGCACGTCCGAATAAGACTCTAGTTGCTGTGTTACCCTTGCCTAATAACATCGATCCAGCTGAGACTACGCGCTTCTCACCAAATCGTACAAGAGATATAACTGGTCCTGTGATACTATCACAACAACGCCAATCTGTTTTGTCCAATATAGACATAACCGCTGATAACACAAATACAGCAACAACCCCTCCGAATACTGGCTATGGCGTACAAGATCCTCATGTTCAATCGTATGATTGCTTTGGGGCAGTTAGTCTTAATGCAGTGATGCAAAGCAACGTGCCAAATCCCTATGGTGGAATGCATAAATTCTCACATTTAAATATGCCTGGCGGTCAGTGGTCGCAAGAGGGAAAATTCATGTCGAACAACTTACATAATTCCCATTACACTAACTTGCGTAAGGATGTGCGTTCAGACTGGATGACTTATGATCAGGATTTTGACATCAATAAAAAAGGTATGACATTTCGATTAAATGCATAAATTTATTGCATGTGTGTGAATGTATATATGTGTATAAGATTATATAGTACGTATATTTGAAATAATTGAGCATGCTTCGCGCTGAACTCATTCCGTCAATTTAATATAGTCTAATAGCAAATGCATCATTGCACGTTAATTCCAACAGCAACAGCAACAGCTAACTTGCCAACGAACACACTTTCAATTCTTAAATTTACGCCAAGCCAGACAGACAAACGTTATTATAGTACAACAACTGATGGAGATAAACCACCGGCAGTGCTGAGTAAAAAGGAGCAACTTAAAAAGGCATTTAAAGACTATGGATCCACAGTTATAGTATTTCATGTAGCTATATCATTGGCATCGCTTGGCTGCTGTTATTTACTAGTCTCTGGGTAAGCAAAAAAAAAAAAAAATCTTTAAATGCTTGTTGCGGCTAGTTTCTTAACACGCACACGTTAACTATCATCTATCATTTGCTTATGGTTATGATTTGTGTTTGTTTTCATTTGTGACTGCAAATGCATGTCATTATAGTTTTGTAATATTAACACGGTTACATTATTGGTCAGTAATATTATTTCCTAAATCCAATTGGATTATGTTAATGTTTTTCTTTGCAGCAGCTGAAAATTGCCTCGCATATTAATTTTGAGTATTGTTGATGAGTTAACAATCTCTGGTCGGATAAAAATCCAAGTTCATGCCGATTACCTAGACCCTATAACAATAAAACCTACCTATAAAAATAAATTGCCTTGTATGTGATATAATAGTATGAAACTCCATTCATATATCCCAGCCTGAAATCTAAAAATCCTCTAATCACTCAACCAAATTTGAAAAATATAGTTTTGAGAAAAGCGACCGATAAGCTGATGGAGCTAATTCTACTTGAAATAAGGCTTCAACTCAAAAACCTAAGCCCTGAAAATAGTCGCTTCAATAATTAGTAGGGCTTAAAAACTTGATAATTATAATACTGGCGATAAGCTGATGAAATTCGGTCGCCTTCTTTAGTTGCTCTCGTTTATAAGATGGCTTTTTTAAATATAGTATAGTTAACTTGTTTTTTTTTTTTTATACTCTTGTAGCCTATTGCTACAGAGTATAATGGTTTTGTTCACCTTACGGTTGTACGTATCGCCTAAAACTAATCGAGATAGATATAGGGTTATATATACATATGTACATATATACAAGATTAGGATGACGAGGAAAGTTGATAATTGACTGTTTGTCCCTCCGTCCGTCCGTCCAAGCTGTAACTTAAGTAAAAATTGATAAATCTTCATGAAACTTGGTATGCGGGTTCCCTGGTACAAAAAAATACGAGTTCGTAGATGGGCGTAATCGGGCCACTGCCACGACTGTAAAACTGTAATTTGACACAGGCGATCCCAGTAGCAAGGAATACCTGTGGCCAAATAAAAAATATTTGAATAAGTGGGTGTGGGCCCGCCCTCTAATAAGTTTAATGTACATATCTTCTAAATCAATAAAGCCGCAACAACTAAATTTGCTCAGCGCAAATCAGTGTCAAATTGGACGATGGGCATGGTATTGCCCCCTTTTTGGTGAAATCGCATATCTCTGAACCAGACCGACCGATTCCCACTAAATTTAGTACGTAGCATTTTTTTCGTATTCCTATGTCACATTATGAAAATGAGCGAAATCGGACTATAACCACGCCTACTTCTCATATAACACAATTTTAAATTCCACTTCATTCTTTCAATTTCCAATACGCAAATCAAGAAGTACTAAATATAGCGGGGTACAATTTCACAATAATAATTTGTTTAGTGACTAAAAATTGTCCAAATTCAACCAAAACTGTTGAAGGCCCTGTGTACCGAATATGTGGACCCCAGTACCTATAGTTGACTTTTGACCGAAAATATCGGCCAAAGTGTGAGATATACAATTGAAATTCAGACAGAATCCTTTCCTTACAATAGTAATTCTGTGTATCAAAAATGAATTTAATTGGGTCAACGCTTCCCTAGGCCCCCATATAGCTAATATAAAGATCTTCGAATTTCCATTGACTTTATCTTAATGAGTTATTTCAATGAAAGTTGCAGAAAGGGTATTTTCTTCATAACAATTTATCTTTTTGTCCAAAATAGGTAAAATTGGGCGAAAACTTGACTTAGACTACATATAATGTATAATTATTATCAGGTTTTTTGAATATCCGGCTGACCTTATTCCATATGATTGGAGATTATAAGAGGGAACATTTTTTAGTATGTGGCATGATAATAGTTATTATACCATGTGTCGAATATGTCAGACAGTGTATAAGTTATATTTGGTATATGTACATATACATATGTATGTATGTATAAAATTGCTTACTAAGCCCTTCCTTACTTGGTTTTTAGTAATTTTGTTTATAAACACTTTACGTTAACAATTAACATTGTTTGATATAAAGAATATTGAAGTCCAATTAAGGTTACTTATTAAGGACAAAATATATTTTGTGAAAATCTTTATCAAATATTGATTGGTCAATTTGTTTATATATGTTATAATAATCCGATATGTTCCGATATTGTAAAGTCCTTGGGCAATAATCTATACCAAATTTGAGATATCTTATAAATTCAAAAAAGTTTTCAATACAAGAACTTGATTTTTATTGTTCAGTATGAACTGCTAACGATGATTCCGAGAAATAAGCAGCTTAAGATAAAGAAATGTGTGTAAAATTTCTGTTCGATTTCTAGGTTCGTCTGGGAAACATAATATACCTCGTCCAGGGTATAAATACATATATTACGATTGCATGCTTTATGTGTGTGTATGTATATGTAACAGACGTAAGATTGCTTAATTTCTTTTGAGCGAAACACGTAGTTTCCACAATTAAGAATATTCTTTAATTTACGTTTACAACTTATAAAATTTAAGAGCCTATATATATGTGTATGTATGTACATTATATACTATATTGTAAACAGTCAATTAATGTTGCGGTGGGAAATTTAATCTTATGACAATGTGTGCACATACATACATATACATATGTACATGTAACAAATTAATTTTGTTGTTTTCTGTTTTCTTGCAGAGGAATAGATGTTGTGCCAATACTGGAGCGGGTGGGTTTTGCATCGTCAGCGCTAACGAATAAAATAACAACAGGTGCAAGCACTTTTGTTATTGCATATGCTATACACAAAGTATTCGCTCCCGTGCGCATAAGCATTACATTGGGTGCCACTCCATTTATTGTACGATTCATGCGTTCAAAGGGTTACATGAAGCCACCAAAAATTTAAAATACAAACGAAAATATTTTGATTTTATTACTAACACACTAACATCCATACATATGATAACTAGTATAATATTATGCTCAAAGCAAAAAATTTATTAGATATATGTACATATTCAATACATTTATACATTTTATTCGTTTTGTTAACATTAAACGCAAATGTATCATTTTAAATAGATCAAATTGACGAAATAAAAAAAAAATTGCCTTATTTTTATAAATTATTAAACGCATAATAAATTGTGTTGTTTTTTAAAGTTAAATGAAAACGGAAAGAAATATCTGCAAGTATGTTAATAAAAAATCTTGAGCTAATATCCTCAATTAGTATACACTTTTTAAGTACGTGGAAGTTTTTCATCTCAGCCTAATATGTATAGTTTTTTTTTTTTTAGTTAAGTCATGAAAAAACGCTAGTTCATTCTAGACACGTTGTTCGATATAAACAACCCTTAAGTCGAATTAAGATTATATAATATGGAAAAGAGCTTTTATGAAGGTATTTATCTTAATTTTGATCGGTGAGACGGGTCGGAGATTAAGACGTTGCTTTGAACCGTAATCTACGCTAAATAAAAAAAAGTTTACCGAATGTGTATTTGCTTTTGATCAATTCGTTTATATGATAGCAAAAACTTTTGGAGAAAAAAGAACGTGTAGGAAATTTGAGTACGATATTTCAAAAGCATATTTCTCAGAATTGCTCACTCTACAAAAGTGCCCAGGGCAACCACGTCGTAACTCACACCGGCGAGGTAGTATGGGGCTCTAAACCTGACTTTTCCACGAAATTCGCTTTTTATACATACATATTATTATACATATGTATATGTATATATATCTCGTAAATGACAAAGGCTATAGAAAAAATGTACACGACAAACTTGAAGAAAATTTTATTTGCTACAAAAAAGGTCCGAGGTCAAAATCGCTATTATTAATACCTCTTGAGATATTCGGCTTTGTAGAATAGATGGCATGTAATAAAAAATCGAGGCGAGGTAGTAGCCGGTGTGAGTTACGACTTTGTTGCACTGGGTACTTTTGTAGAGTGAACAATTGAAAGAAATATGCGTCTAAAGTCAAAGCGATACCTCTGATCTGTTGGAATTTAAAGATAAAAAAATCACGATTGTAGTGTATTTTCTATGGAAAATTTTTACATGCCTTGGTCCAGTTCTTAATGTTAATATTAAGGGCTAAAATTTTCAGGGAATTTTTTTTAGAGTATTTACAAGGAAATTTCGTGACGGGATTGAAAAAAATTAATTAAAAAAAAAATCAAAAAACAAAACACCCTAATGTATATACATATATAAAAATGAAACGCTATTTCCTTTTGTATTCACAGATCATCCGAACCAGAGCACGGAAAGACGTGAACTAACAAAACAAAAATGCGTCAAAACCGTTAGTCAGACAAAATTTGATCTAACACCATGATTCAATTATAGAAGGTTGTGTCGATATGAAGCGTGCCTCTTCTTACGAAAGAAGCGTTTGTGTTATTTACAATCTATTTGTATTCAGTTATGACTCAAAAATACCTTTGAAAAAAAAAAAATAGCTGATTCTGACATTACGGACACAATTACTTTTGTAAAGTTACTGTTTTTGGGCTATCAATAACACCTTATATAACTGAATCATGGTTAACACCAACACTACGAAAAGGATCATCGCATTTCAATGCACGCTAAACTGCAGGAAAGCTAGTATATAAGCCATATTAAAGAGTCGTATCTAAAATAAGATAACTAATGCAATTTCGAAGTGAAGAATTCAGTTGAGTACATGGTAATCACTCGGAGAGTTGTGGACTCGAATCTGCACTTTAATGCTACTTCATTTGTTGTCTGCCATTAGTGGGTGGTGACCACATTAGTTTTGAACTTACTGTTTATATCAAAAGGATATACAAATCTAATATACAAACTATGCCAGCCACACTATTAAAAAAAATCTAAGAATTTCTTGTATACAAAATATTTACTTTATTAACTATTCGCGAATATTACTTTTAAATTTAAGTAAATAAGAATGCATTTAGTAGAAAAAACGCAGTTCTGTATATGAAAAATACATTTAATGCGCCTCGTTGTCGCATTGTGCTTGTCTCAATTTTTCTTCTTTGGCTTTTTGTCTATTAATAAATGGCATGAAACTCCAAAGGCTGGCGCCACACAATAACGTTAGTCCCAATGTATGAAATAGTGGACTATAGTCCATCACCGCTTCATACCAAATGCCACATAGTGGTGGTCCAATCAATTGCAATATTCCATTTACAAATAAGCTAATGCCATAGGATGATGTTAAACGCTCTTCACCCAACATATCAGCCATTATAACAGCAGTGATGCCGACATATATGCCAGATGCGAGACCAAAAACGGCACACCAAAAACTCAGCATACCATAAGTGGTGGCGAATGGTAAAAGCGCCAGCGATAAGCCGGATATTGCAAGGCCTCCAATGAAGTACCATGTCTTTGGTATTAGACCGAGATCCGAAAGGGCCGATCCACCAATACGTCCAATAAGATCCGTCGCCGAAACAATTGAAATCAGGTATGCTGATAGCGATTTACTAAAACCTAATGCTACACCGTAAGCTGGCAGCAATATAATAAAATTTGTGTAACCAATGGCATTTGTTGAATTCGATATTAATATAACCAAGTAAGTAGGATCCTTTAATAAGCCAAGGTCGAAGAATTTTGAGTGTGAAGACGTTTTCGGCTCGCCCTTATCGCCCGCAACGTCACCCATTAAACTTTCATTAGCTGCTGCGCCAGTGCTACTACCCATCGAACGCAACGATAGGTGTGATGAAAACTCTTTCGGTTGAAAGGACAATGTGCTGCCATGGTATGGTGTACTTATATACTGAAAACTACTCGTGGAAGGCGAACGCCGCGAAAGACGATTTTTAGAATTGTTGCGTAAAGCGTGGAGACGATCGAGTTTATGGCTGGAGCGACCGCCCTCTGGCACAGCATATAATGATGATTGTGAATTCAATTGACCGGGCGTAAATGTTTGATTGCGTTGTGGTAAGCGAACGGGTGTGCTAATTTTTCGTGTGCGTGAGGTTGGTGCATATTCATCTTGATGCTTACTGCAATTTTGTACTACTGCAGCTGATGCGCTGCGTACGAATTGATTGTCCTCCAAGAGTGCTGGTGGACTATATGGAGGAAATGGTTTTGTGCCCACATCGCTACAACCATCATGTGATTGTACGTCATTATTTATAGAGCCCGCTTCGTCTACGGTTTCAAATTTCAGTACGATGCCAATATCTTCCTCTTCGATATCTTCAAGGGCATTCTTGTTTTTAGGTACTCGAATCATATGTTGTTCCACGGGCTCATAAAATATGGCGGCAACAAATACATTTAACGTTATACCACCCATTATAAGAACTGCACCTCTGCAATAGTATGAGAAAATAAATAAAAAGTAATATATTTTTATTTGACATAGGTAAATGAAATAAGAACAAGAAAAAAGTTAGGTTCTGCTGCTATATGTACATATATACATATGTATGTATATATATATATATATTTTATAGGCTCTCCAACTTTTATTTTTTTAATATTAAATATCATAATTTACCTGTATCCATAATTTTCGAGTAGCCAACGCAATACTGGTGGTAATATAATCGATCCAAGCGCACTGCCCGATATGCATAGTCCATTGGCTAGTCCACGTAGTCTAACAAAGTATGATGTCACTATATACACGGTTGGCGGAAACGATAGACCGGCACCAATCCCCACGAGAACTCCATAACTATGGGGTGTTTGTTTTAACTCTAATTAACGCATCCATGAAAATCTCGTTCATTTACCTTAAGTACAAATATGCTACAGATGAGGCCCAAAATGACGCGATCATACCAAATGCCGCTGAAGCACCGCCCATTATCGTTACTGTTCGATATGAATACTTAACAGATAATATACTGGAGACGGGACCTGCAATAATTAGCTCAAAATGAAATATCAAACTTTTAGATATTCAAAATATGCATATCTATGAAAATAAAATTAAACACTGTTCTAACCTAACGAACTATATAGGAAATAACAAAGAGCGGGTATCCATGCTCCTGTCGCCGGGGATGCTTCGAATGCTTCCAAAAATTCAACAAATAATACACCAAAACTTTTAATGGTACCCGGTATAAGTATATTAACCATCATCGATCCAAGTAGTACCAGCCAACCCCAACCTCCATCCGGTGGCACCAAGTCATATTCACTACTGTCTACATTTGGTTTGGTATCCAATAAACTAACTGCAAATAAAATTAAATAAATGTGAATTAAACATTAACGGTAGGTGCTTTTCTGTAATATAAAAACAAAACATTTCATTTTAATATGTATGTACGTATATACAAACATATTATATGAACTTGTGCAGCTTATAAAAAATAATAATTCAAGTTGTTTTGAAATTCATTTATTTGTTGGTTATAAAAATTGATATTCAACAAACATTAATTAAATCGCTCTAAACTTGCTGTTTTTTTTTATACAAATATACCTGTGTATGTACAAATAAATTTGAAGTAAAATTACCTGCTTTATCACATGATTCGGTAGCTCCGTTAACTTTCAATTTATTGCAATCTGCGTTAGAATTCTGCTTTTTAGTCACAGATACGTCTTCTCTTGCCATTATCTAAAAAATTGTAATAAAGTACATTTAAATTAAAAACAAATATGATTAATAAATAAGCCTTTTTAAATAGCTTGATTTCCGAGTACTTTGTCATATAAATTCATGTAAACTCACATTTTTATTTCTCAACGCGATATTTAACTTCTTGATAAAAAATGAAAACAATATATTTAATTTTTATTTCAATTGAATGTATTGGTAGTTGAAAATAAAAATATGTCAATAATAGTCAGAAATTAAATTGATCAAGGTTAATGAGAAATGGACTTCTATAAGTGCTTGAGACTTTGTAAATATTCCTTAATTACTAGTTACGACTTATGTTTATACATATGTATGTATGCCGCACTGCAATTTGTTTGTTGTAAAAAGTAACGAGTTTCCTCTCTGTGTGGACATACATATGTACATAAATACATACAAATATATGGATATGCGGATAAATGCATTAGAGGGGAGCGACAGTTCCGATTTCATCGATCCCGTTGTTTTTTGGAAGTATATACAAACATAAATTCTGATCACCCTTCGAAATGTAAATACACTCATATATGTATCTATTTATGTATATACACATAGCCCATAAAGTCTGCGTTCACCGGCCACATTTTTTTAAGAGAAGTAAAAACACAATATTTATAAATAATTCTGTTTAAATTTTTTACATGTATTTCTTCTTTATATTCTTCAGTTCAAAATACAAAAACAAAAATCCTATTCGATTGCGTGAGGTTTTAAAACAACGTGGTTATCCAACAAAATATTGAACTTAATTTTTTTTTATCATTCTTAATGCTTTTGTAACTAGTTTTAATGCTGAACGCAGACTTTGTGGTGCCTATGTTTACTTGTTGTTACACTAAAATCCCGTTATCACAAATATGAAAATAGGAATATATATTTTTGTTTTTGCATTTGGAACTTAAGAATATAAGGATGAAATACATGTAAACAATTTAAACTGAATTGCCTATTAACATAGTGTTTTTACTTCTCTTAAAAAAATGTGTCAGGTGAACGCAGACTTTATTGGCTATGTGTATGTATATAGGATTAGGTCGAAATCTCCCGACTTTCTCTAATAGAAACTTATTGTATCTAAACAAACATTTCGATGAATGGCCCATTATCGGTATGATATAATTAAGGCTCGATAGTAAAACTGATTTGCAATCAACGTCAAAGAAACCAAGATAAGTATAGTCAAATATTGAACTACAAGGTTAAGTTTTTAAAAAATAAGTGTTCGAAATAATATTAATCGGCTTTATATGTCATGTTTGTTAAGTCCCACAGTTTTTGAGATGTCGATCTGAAACTTTGAATACGTTCGGACGCACCGCCGAACAAACAGAAATATCAAATTCATGTCTGTATTTACGAAATTTGGAATGGCTTTTTGTCCAAGGCATGGGTATAGCCTCCGAACACGTTATTTAGATAAAAACACTATAGCATACATATAGTTGCCAAACTAACTGAATTAGTCGCTGTGTATGTATTCTTATCTGAAACACCCACTAACAAACAGCGGTTAAATAATACATACATGAAGGTAGAGAATATCATTTTCAAATTAAATACAATTTTACTAATACTTTGACACTTTAGAATAGTTATATGTATGTATGTACATTATAGGAAACATTGATTTGTGTTTTATCTTTTTACTATCATCCGGCTATACGCCTTCTTATATACGAATCAAAAAACATATGTACATGAATGTCTGTATGTACATAAGTATATAAAATTGCAATGATTGAGTGTTTGTTGTTGGGATCAATTTGAATGCTGATAACGTCAACGCGCTAGTCTTATCATTTGAAAACTATGTACAATTACATCATTGAGTCCACTAAAAAATTAATTGATAAACTATTTTGCAAGGCATCAATTATGAAAAATAATTGATTTGCTTTTGCTGAAAAAAAGAAAAATAAATAAATGTGTACATATCATTCACATTCAATGATATAACACACATATGTATGTATATGACAAATACTTCTTTAAGATCAGCCACTACTCCAACGTAGACAAAACTTTAAAAATTATTTTTCTAATTGATAGTGTCAATGTGACCCTGTGTTATAACTTAAGGGTACGAAATCATAACGCTATAAAAAATTAAGCAAAGTATACTGCCTGTATTACTATTTTTTTTTCCTTGCAATCAATTTCTCTAAATTGATAATCGAAACATTTTACTATTTTTATGTGGTTAGTTTTTGTATTCCACTTGTTTAAGTCATACACGCACATTTATCTACAACACAAACAAGACATCACTTATTAACATTGCGGTTTAAAGCGGTTGGCACCAGATTTATCACCCCCTTCGGCATAGAAACTCATCTGCTTCTGCGCTCAAAGAAAATGCTACTGACCCCATTACGTCGATAGCGCATGTCCCAACTGTTTGCGGTGAAGATACGAAAGGGAAAAATCCAAACAAACACTCAAGTCGCAAAAGAAAGAAAAGCCAATTTCTGTCATTTGATTCAGCTGTTTCTGCACCAATCAGTTTATATAGCCGTTAACATTAATATTATATGAGTTTTGAAAATGATTCATTATGAAAAGAAAACGCATATACATATGCTTATGCGTTATTTTTATACGCATATACATATTCATAAATAAGATTTATTAAGTAAACAAGCAATGAACAATACAAGGCGTATGTACGTACACCTTATGTATTCCAGGGTCATCAAAACACAAAACGCGGTGTGCACTCCCCTTCTCCATTTCCGTTTTACGAGCAAACAACAAAAATACCATATTCAAGTACCCGTACTTGTTACAATGTCATTTCGTATTTGTGTGTTTTGTTTTATTTTTTGTCTGTTCTTGATTTAATGCAAAACTGGATTATTAAGGTATGACCAATTCGACCCTGACCCCGTCTGCTCACATGCTCATATTTACTGAACAAATTACACGTTCTCGAAATCCTTTTGATAGCACGTACATGCAACTTAACTCTTATGATTACATTACAAATCACTGAAAATGTTCAACGCACCCTATTACTTCATAACAACTTACCTCATTTACGAAATTTAAATTCGTCGTGTTACAGTTATTATTTTGTATTTAAATATTATTTTTCTGCATTAATTGCATGAAAAAATTGTCCGTCACTTCACCAAAAACATCACTACACTATGCGAAAATAAAGTATTACAAAAATAATAAAGTAACAATGTAATAATGAAAGAAAAATCACAATCACTGTGCTCCTCGGCTTCCACGCATCTTCGCTGCTGCTGTTTGTCCAATATTGCCATACTCAAATATTATCCCCCAAAAATATCGAAAACCGATATATGTTGCGGTGCGCAGTCAGCTTATGATAACATAAAAGATTTGTTTAAATATTAAATATGCAGTGATATTTTGTATTTAAATGTGTATATAATAATTCAGATAAATGCCTGAGTATAAACTAAATTATATAAAATCGAAACAACAACAGAAAACTCGACAACACTGCCATATTGATTCACAATAGACAATGTAAAAGGTGCTTAAAAGTTTAGTAAATGACTTATATAATGGTAACATAATTCAGAGAAATATGCTTTAATAATGCTACATATGTTAATTGGTAATCAAACGCAAAAGTAAACAATATATTTATAATATGTATTAAGAAATTATAACTCAAGTAAATATGCTTCTTATAACTGCAATGTTTTAAGTGAATTTAATCACATTATTCACAATAGCGTTTTCTGGTTTGGGCTTGCAACACTATGCATCAGCTGGATAAAGCTATCTCAAATTGTTAAATTCGTTAATTTACATATTTAAATGCTTTCAATGCAGATAATCTTTAGATTCGGTCAAATAGTTTTGTGTAAGTTGGGAAATGCGGAATGACAATGTGGAAATTATTTACTTCTATTAGACATATGTTAGTTGTTTTTATTACTATGAAAATCATATATTTGCAAATTTATTTGTAAATTCAAATAATAATTTATGAACTAGTTTTTGAATTCTCGTTACTAATTTGCTGTTTGAATCAAAGAAACATTGAACTTATAAATATGAATAACTTTGATTAAAGAATTGTACTATGTAAGTTAGTTTGAAAGGCCGAAATTTGATTCTATTTCAATGAATTTTGTCTAACTAACTACATAATTGGTTTTTATTCACTCCAGATCCGCTTCCGGAAGTTGACCTTCTGAGTTGCGATTGATGAAAATGAAGTAATCATCACACAGTTAAAATATATTCTTAAACACCAATGGTATATTAAAATATAACATTTTAAGAAAATTCTGTTCGATTTTCATAGAGAAATATTTAAAACGCCAATGTCAACAATTACTTTGGGTTTCTTGGAAAAAATTCGAATTACGTCCCATTAACTCGGTGCTGAAATATCTGAATATCCATATAGTTTTGAAATCTGTGTAAAACGTTAATTTACGACGAAAAAAAATTAAAACCCTTCTCCCACTAAGCAAGCTTGAGACATTATTTAGTTTAAAAACTGTTTCACTAATCGTTAAGTGTATGTGGCCATTAATTACAAAAAACTTATGTGATATCACGAGTATGCGATAAAACAAGGATGATAATGGCTATCAATGCGTTTATTAAAGTACTGAACTATTAATAATTGTTTTTGAGTACTAATTAAATTAGAATTATCGCCAACCGCAATACCGGAATAAAAACGAAATTATTAGTTTATTTTAATTAATTTACTTTTAATTATAATATATTATTACTTTTATTAAAAGCGCTATGCGTTTACAATCCAATCGACATATTTTTAATTTCCATTCGGAAGGAATCGAAAAATTGTATGTTATCTATAGAGATATAGTAATTTCAGTTTTTCACATTCACGTTAACCCATTATATTCTGATGTTTGTTCACTTGATCAGCAGTGACACATGTTGGTATAGCGTTCGACCACTTTCCATTTTTTAAACATTTAAGCACCTTAGCACCACGTAATTCAAGACCAGCGTCGCAGGTAAATGTAATACTCTCACCAATTGCATAATAAAATTTGACAGATGACATACGACCGCTGATAGCCGTGCCTGTTAAAGAAATTAAATTCGATTTACTGATATTTAAAAATTGCAAGTGTGAAAAGTATAAAATACCAGGATATGAACAAGCTTGTACACATTTCGGCAATCCGCTCGACCAGCGTCCATTATCCTGACATGCTATTATCGGTTGCCCTTGCATCATGTACTCTGGATTACAATTGAATTGAACAACATCCCCTGCACGGTATGGCGTTGAACCTTGTGCATAACCATTAAGTGGTGCGCCGGGATTGTCGCATTGTACTTCAACGCATGTTGGAAAGGGTGTAGCCCATTCGCCGGTCGGCAAGCATATAGCCTCGGCGGGACCACGCAAACCATAGCCAGAACCACAAGAAAATGCTGCTCTACCGCCGACTTCACGTGATAAAACCGCAACACGCGGCGAACTGATATTATTTGGCAAAGGAATATCCCCGCATTCGACACTCTCGCAAACTGGTAGGGGCGCACTCCAATTGCCGCTGGGCAAACAAAATAGTTCTGAAGCGCCAATCAATGAATTTCCATTTGCACACGAAAGCAAAGCGCGTGTACTTAATTTGGTGTCATTCGTATTGACAATAAGACCACGCCGTTGTGGTATTTCTGGACAATTTATGGCTTTAACCACCACTTCCACAGAATGCTCGTGTCTAGCCGGTGTTTGACAGGAATAAACACCAGTATCTTCATCAATTGCATTAAATATGGTTAAGCGGTATTCTAGTGTTGCATCGCGTCCGGCATCAGCCTCGGTGACCCATCCCTCAGAGTAATTTCTGTAAAAAATCAGTATTTACGTATGCATGTATCTACATACAAAAAAAGGTATGTTGAATCTTAGTTGCCTAACATTTACCTAAATTCATGGCTCACATTCCACTTGGGATTGCCAAATCGTCTCATCCATAAACATTCCATGTGCAACGTTGTACCCGGATAGACAATTAGCTTTCCATCATTACTCTGCGCTATCGGCCCATTTTGATGTCTAAACAATATTGTCGGCGCTTTTTCCACTTTTATGGGCGAAGTTTACAAAAAAATAAAACAAAAAACAACAAATATTTTTATACTCTTGCAACATGCTGCTACAGAGTATAATATACGTAGTTTTGTTCATCTAACGGTTGTACGAATCACCTAAAACTAATCGAGATAGATATAGGGTTATATACATATATATAAATGATCAGGTTGACGGGACGAGTTGAACTCGAATGACTTTGTCTGTCCGTTCGTTCGAGCAAGCGATAACTTGAGTAAAAATTGAGATATTTTGATAAAAATTTGTATACGCCCTTGACAAAAAAGTATCTGTAGGCAAAAACTCTTAAAAAGGGTGGCGGCACCGCCTTTTCCCCGGCTTTAATCCTTGCTTGTTGCAAGAGTGTGAAATATTCGGCTATACCCGAACTTAGTTCTTCCTTATTTGTTTTAGTGTTCTTACTTGCGTAGTCGTTTTCCTGATTTAATCCATGGCAAGCTGGTTTATTGCCTGTCCATTCGGAATGTATACAAGTTCGTTCATTGCTACCAACCATTGAAAACTTTCCAATATCCACACATCTATACGGAAGTGGAAACATTTTTGATAAAACTGTTTGTGAGCTCGTTAAAATAATTTAGGCGCAATAAGTGAGCAACCTTTAGATCTCTTTGGATATATGTAAATGTATGCAAGTCTTATGTTTCAAAGCACCGTTTATTCTTACCGTGATATTATTGTGGCACCAGGTGGAAATTCTACAACATCTTCCCGAATTTCGAGATCATTGTAAAAACTAACCACATTTGGTTCATTGTTTTTGAACAAGCATGTTCCATTCGCTGTAAAGAGTGAAAAGAAAAACTTATGTATTTCATATGACTACAATTTTCTAAACATTTTATTACGAAATTTTTACCAAAGTCGTAACTTTCAGCACATTCGAATATTCAAATGGATTGTCCCTTAACATCCGGATATCTGGGTGATATTTGCACTTTAGAATAACATACCATCTAATCAAATTTGACTCGGACTTCGCGCATACCGAACCGTTAGAAAAAAAAACTAAAATTCGCTGAAGGCACAGAAGGCCATCCCAATTGAGGCTTATAATAAATATATGAAAAATTGAATTAAGCAATAACAGTTTCTATAGGCTCAGAAGCCTATTTTGAAATGGGTAATAAAGATTTATATTAAAATGCAGGAAAATGTTAGTCCGGGTCAAATTTGAGCACATGGCTGTTTTTTTCAAACTTTGAATTATATTTAAATTATAGAAATATTCGGACTTTTCAGTTTTCCCTTAAGTTTTTCGAATTTGGAAAATTCCTTTTTATACTAATTTGCAGCTATTGGACAACGATGTTGAAAATATTATGGTGTTAAAATTATATTATGTCGCCAAAAATATAATCCCCAAATAATACCATATTTGAATGGTGTAGTGAATTGTTTCTGACTTTAAATGGCGAATCATACTTACCGCAATTGTATGAGCGTCCAATCCATTGGCCATTCTCGCAAATAATTTTCCACGTATTCCTCTCGCCGACAGCACTCGGTATGCAATTAAAGAAAATTTCGGTGCCGCTTTCGTATACACCTTCGATATCAGACAAATCAGTATTTCTAAAATAGAAATATATATATATAATATATATACATATATATACATAGAATAAATAACACAAAGTGCAGAGAAAATAAAATTTTATAGTGAAAAGATTAACGAACGAATTATAAAATACGGGTTTGCGATTGTACCATTGTGCCCGAAATTATGGGATAAAGAACCATTTTAATATCAGATCATTGGAATATTTATAAAGCGCAATTTGTCGAAGTTGGGCGACAGGTCCGGAGTGCGGTTTACCACTACGCAGGGCCTGAGTACGACCGTAATTTTTTATCAATGGCATACTAATAGTGTAATTGCAATGTTTTCGAAAAAAAGGTTTTTGGAAGTGACATAAAATGATTTTCTCAAAACTGCATTTTTAAATCGGTCGATAATAATATCGATATTTGCAAAAAATTTATATTAAGCAGTAAAAGCGTATTCGGTTAAGTTTTTGATTTATTTCAGATAGCACGAATCCCTACCATCACCTTCGCCTGTTGAGACCTTTTCGAAAAAAGGGATTACGAAGATACTGCCATTAGGTACAGAAAAAATTAAAAACACCCAAACTTGAATTTATTAATTCAATGATAAAAAATTCGATTTCTTTTTCCTTACTACCTAAATTTCCACAATCAGGTCGTTTTTAAGGCGTTTATAGTGTGATTACTAAAAAATAAGTCAAATAATTACTTGTATACCAAAGCAC
This sequence comes from Bactrocera dorsalis, assembly GCF_023373825.1. NCBI lineage: Eukaryota > Metazoa > Arthropoda > Insecta > Diptera > Tephritidae > Bactrocera > Bactrocera dorsalis. The sequence continues at coordinate 28,311,296 of NC_064303.1, read as the reverse complement.
CATCGGATATGCTCGGCGGTCCACACATTTTCAATTCTTCAGTGACATTTTCTTCCGTTGCATTTGTCGCATCCTCCGATTCGGAATTATCAATTTTTAACGCTATAATATGATTCGATTTTCCATTGCTATGCGCTTCAGATGGTAGTTCTTCGCGTGATTTGCGTTGGCCTGTTTCGCAGTGTATAGTTTGTGGACTCAAAATACCTTTGTTACAGCTCATTTCAATGGGCATAGCATTTGTGGAGTGATCGCAATGAGCGTTCACCGTACTGCCATGACCAATTGTGAGTCCGGGTCGGTAGCCACCCTATATGTATCAAGAGATGCTTTAATCACAACAAATAAAAATGATTTTAAGCGCTTACCTCGTAAATTATGCCTGGTAGCGCTGGTAGTGTACAAGGTATGGATACACATTCGGAAAATGCATTCACCGACCAACTGCCATGAGCGCAACGCAACTGTGCTGAACCCTAGAAAAAACATAAAATACTTATGTATGCTAAAAGAATTTTTTGTTAAATATTTTAGTTTAGAGACCTTTCTTACCTGTATATTAAAGCCATCATCACATTCCAGCGTTATAAATTCATTTGATTCAATTTCTTCATAAGTCGTTAGTGCTGTCAGTGTAGGCTTATCGGTTAGCGTTTTCGTATTCGCTTCTACTTTGAAGTATCTACCATTCTCGACAGCCGGTACTAGGCAAGGTGCTGCAATACATTTAGTTATTATAAAACAATTTGTATTGTATTAGTGTAAATGACTTTCCTGGACATTACCTGAGAGGCATTTAGGCGTATCAGGCTTCCAAATGCCACGTATGCAGCGCGCGGTTGCATTTTCACCTTTTATATTTAGCTTAAAACCAGCGTTGCATTCTAAATAAAGCATAATACCGACACTGTTGCGACCAGGTGCTTTACCAGGTCGAACCACCGTTATATTCGAGAATTGATCCCAATTGATATCCTCACATGGTCCACGTAAACGCTTTCTACCCTCTTTCGACTCCAACGGATCATTTGTGTCATCATCTGGTGCAAGTGGTGACAACGTCGTTGGACTATTAATACTGCGCTTACGTCGTCGACGCACAATTTGTGACTTAAGCTGCTCTATTAAATCGGTTTCATTTTGAGTTTTAGGCAAATTGCGGAAGTTATTAAAGAAATAACTTGCCGAATTGCTATCGTATAGTATATTCTCATTGGCATTCGGTTTGTTGGCAAGTACGCTATAACGGGAATTTTGATTGATATTAGGTAGTGGTATCTTGGCAGAAGAGCGATGTGTTAGCAAATCGTGTTCGTCGTTTTCCAGACTTAAGAAGTCATTATTCGATGTACGCGACTTGTGTGTTGCTTTGTAACGTGTGACCAGGTCGGGATTACTATAAGTATTGTACCAACGTCCATCTTGTACTTGTATAAATTTGGTCGGATTTCGGAAATCTGTCGGGTTATGCAATCTACTGTAGCCAAGTAAATTTTTCACATAATTTTGATATTTCTGTTTGATTTTCTGATAATATTTGGAGTATGCTTGGTCAATCTCAGAAGGAGTTCGTTTGATACGTGTTTTGGGGGCGTTAATTATGTCTGAAAAAAAAAATAGAATTGTACATAAAATTAGATGACTCGTCAAATTAATATAGTTATGCTATTTCCGTTTTCATTTACTAAATTTATGAATATAAGTCAGGTTGAGCCAGACAGACAATTCGTTGTGGAGTCGAATTTTGGAAAAAAATATTTGCATATCCTAGTGCAATGTTTTAGTTAACGGTAGCTTGTTTTTTTCGGAGGTTTGAAATCGTCTGCTGACTTTGGCACAGTCCATACATAAATTGTCCTTAAGATAAAACATGAAAATAGTGTTTTACAGATCATAGATATGCTAAAGTACAGAAAATGGGAAACTTAAGCAGTGCTTAAGTAACAAAAGAAGAATAAGAAATAAGAATTTATTTTTTTGTGAAAAAATATGGAATCGGATTGGGATTTCCACCAGTTCCAATAGGTGCTCCGACTTGCTAGCGGTGAAATTCGGGGTTCTTTTGTTGTTTTCATCCATTTTCGATATAACTTTCCTAGCAAATTTTTGTATAATTATATATAATAATGTTATAATTTAAATAGTTCAAACATATTTTTATGGATGACATTTGTAAAACATACTTATTTTGCTCATAACGTTGACATATGTATATCATAATAAAATTGTATATAAATTAAGCATTGACTGTGAAACGCAAACAACTACTCAGTCTGCAACAATGCTTAGCTAAGATTTTATTTGAGCACAAATTAAGTATGGATTGTGAAACCGGGAATAAGTGTATATTCTAAGGTGGCTGAGACTTTATAGGCTCGACAGATTTTCTTGTAATCGCCAATGAGAGGCGTAAGAAGAATGGAAATATAAGTACGTAGTCAGAGATCTATAATGACCCCTAATTTACTACTATACAGGTGAAAATGAAATTGCGGCCATTATAGAAGGAGGAGTTCTAGTTCTAGTGCAAGCATTCTCACCAGAATCTCTCTTAAGTGCTTTTAACGATTGTTGAAAGTTGCCGTTTATTATCTCATCTAGTTTTCGTTGCAAATCTCGTTTATTACGTAATAAATATTGGGAGCGAAGATAACGCATTTGTATAGAACGTCGTTTACGATTCCAACGTAATCTGGGATGTTGCCCAAGTAAGCATTGTGGTAGTTCTAGAGGTCGCCATTTGCCACCGACACATGTAGCACCCGGTGGTCCTATCTCCAGTACGTAACCTTTATCACAGTCATACATTATTTGTTTGTTATTAACGATCTGCAAATAAAGTATGTTTATGAATTTATATGACAGAAAAATAATTATACTCTTTGTGATTTGCACACCTTTTTTACATACGGTCTATAATCGTAGAGTCCCATATTTCCGACAAGCAATACCTTGCCGTTCGGTATATAACCGGGAAACGAACAAAATACTTCTTGACATTGTGGTGTTTCACCGGTCCAATTACCGAATGAACATGTTAGAACATATTCATTAGGATCTGTGACATCCTTGCCTTCAGGACTAATCAGCTTGAAACCGTCTTTACACTTAAATCTAGCCTTCATGCCGTGTTCCGTTTTCGGTGCGAGTACCATGCCATGCTTGGGTGGTCTTGGCATATTTTTACAACGTGCTGGTACACACCGCGGTATAATGCTCCAAGTACCGTTATTACATGTTGGTGGACTTAGAAGTGAAACGGGAAATTCGTAGTTTTCATCGCACTTCACCTCCAAAGCAGTGCCATGTTTAACTTTCTCAACACCGCTACTTGAAGTGGAGGGTGATTGTGTAGTTGTGGGCGTTATAATAGTGGTGCCATTTTCATCGGTAATGATTTCAACAGGTGTTACATAACCTTGCGAAATGGATGGTACAACGCATGGTGCCAAGCATTCGGGTAAGGGATTACGCCAACGTCCATCGATTTGGCAAACGCTTGACGAATGCCCTTGTATTAACATTTCCGGTTGACAACGGAAAATTATGCTCGCCCCAAGTCCCGTCCCAGCTTCGATGTTCTCAATCCAACCATTATAAAGTACACCAGGATGCCCACAATTGATTTCTAAATCGCGTATAATAAATATAAATAATTTTAGTTTAAGTGCGTGACTATAAATACAAAATATATAATATATAGTGTATTAATAAAGATATAAGTATCCGTTCTGACAAATCGAATTATAAAGTATACTTGTATATGGATTTACTTTGGTGATAAAAGAGATTTTACACACATTTACGTCGTAACATCTCATCAAAACTGTATTTACGTATTCACGTATTTTAATATACATCTTCATTACCGCTTTCAAAATAGGACATTGAGCCCATACAAGTATGCAGCCCATTGATCACATTTTCCTAACCCTTTTTATAAGCCTGGCTGGGATGGCCATTTTCGGCTCAGTTTCGGAACGCCATATTCATAAACCCTTCTCGTCACATGTAATGATGGGTTTGATAAGTTTATGATCCTCAGCGACGTTGTCAAGAATCTTTTTTGCGACCTCTACTCAACAAAGTTTTTGCAAAAGATTCAGTTCTTTTGGTATTGACAATAACCAGTCGACCCATTAGAGCTCCTCAAGTATTGTTATTGGAAACAAAAAATTTCGATTTCGATTTCGAACGATTTTCAACATTTTTTTCATGGTAAAAATCGCTAAACAAACGTATCGCCTCCTCAACAAACAACTGCCAAACACATAATAATAGATATATAGAGACAAAACTTCACATGAACATAAAAAAAGTTTAGCCCATATAACCAATATAGCCATAATAGAACCAGTCCGGATCATGCTTTACTCACTAATCTAGTTTATCATAAGGCAGAGCGGATACTTTTGGGAAAGCCCTCATGTCTAATATACATATGTCTGTATGATTAAAATTTTTATAAAACATTCATACCTTTACAAGTTGGCAGGGTTCCACTCCATTTCCGATCGGCACCACATCTACTACTACTTTCGCCTACTAATGTATAACCGTAACGGCATTCATAACTTACCACTGAGTTGTAGGCCATGGTGGTGTATGTAGCCTTGCCATTTCGTGGATTTTCCGGTGTCGGACAGACAACAGATGTGACCACTTAAAAATGAGATACGAGGTATTTAAATTATTGTAAAAAAACTATGAAGAAGGGTTAAAGGAAGGATTACAATCAATTGCTACAGTATTTATTATTAGAAAACTATAACTTATATTATCGATTATTTCATATTTTTCTATATTAATTGCACTCACTAACGGTACAAAATATTTAAGGTCTAAAATTATATGAACTCATCTCTAATTTACATCGCCCTATATCAAGTCGGCAAAACTATGTATTTTAATCAAGAGTTGCGGATCTGTAAACCACGGCAAAAATTAGTGAAATGTTCTCTATTACACTCCTTTAAACGACGTCTGCTATATAAATAGAGTGGCCCCTATCATAGGAGTATATGACCTGACCTGATTGGTGCAAGTAGAGACATGACTAATGTGCAACATTATCTGATTCCGTTACCGGGTGTTTATATACTCTTACGTTGGAAATAAGTGACTTAAAAAGCTGACATAGTTTTGCGTGGTGGAGAGGGAACTAAATGTGATTTTCGCTTCAAGTTGATCACTGGTTATAACGCTTTAAAAAATTTGATGCGGCGTTACCGCGGTAGTGGAGTATACATAACTGGAATGATCCACAAAAATTTATTTATAGCAGTTGTATGGTATATGTATGGTATGTATATGCCTTTAACTAAATCTGAGATCGTAATCACTATTGAAGCAGTGAAGAAAATAAACATGTCGTAGTTGAAAGTGTACACGAAGACGGTGGAGAGTCAATTCGGCGACGTTCGCAGCAACTCGGACAGACGTATGGAACGACTTGGGGAATTTTACGTCGAAATCTTAAATTGAAAGCGTACAAATACAACTTGTGTAAGAAAAGAAGCCGCTCGACATTTCCAAACGACATCGTTTCGCTTTATGGGCTCTTGAAAACTTCCAAAAAGATCCGACGTTTTCGAGCCGAATTTTGTTCACCGATGAGACCAATTTCTGGCTCAATGGGTCTGTAAACAAGCAAAAATTGCCGTATTTGGGACGAAGAGCAACCTGTAGAGACTCAAGAAAAAACAACGGTTTGGTGTGGTTTGTGAACCGGTGACATTATCGGTTCATATTTCTTCAAAAATAACGCCCGTGAGAACGTAACCTTCAATGGCGGCCGTTATTGCGCCATGATAACCGATTATTTGATGCCTGAAATCGAAGCTCGTTATCTCGGCAACATTTGGTTTCAACAAGACAAAATAATTTATTGAGAGAAGATTTTGGTGAGCAGATAATTTCACGTTTAGTGCCGGTCGATTGGTCATCAAGATCGTGTGAAATGACATCGTAAAACTTTTATCTGTGGGGATATCTAAAGTCTAAGAGGACAGTTCCGCTTTGATTCAGACCTTTGAGCAAAACTTAATGCATGTCATTCGCCAGTTACCAATCAAAATGCTCGAATGAGTCATCAAAAAGTGGACTCAACGGATGGACTATCTGAGACGTAGCCGCGACCAACATTTCAAAGTCATATCTTCAAACCATAAATGCCAAATACTGTTCTTTCGAATGATAATAAACATTTCCCATTATATTTGAAGCTTTTGTGTTTTTTAAAAAGTATGGAATCTTGTAATGGATCACGGTTTACTTATACTACCATTTACTTATAGGGGCTTCGACGTTTCATTCTGGGGGTTACAAACTTCGTGGCAAACGTAACATAATATATAACAAATCTAAAATATTTGGCCCTGAGGCAGATATTGTTTTAATTTCTTGCAGATGTTGCAGATGTTGCATATGGGTACTAACAACAACAAGTTACCGCAAATTGAAAATGTATTCAGATGGAAGGTAAGTGGAACTTTTGAATGAAATTATCTTCTAGCCAAATGTAACTATGAATAAAACAACATTTTTGTTTCTTTTAATTATATATGCGTATATATTTGCGGTAACTTTATTTGTAACATTGTTAATTGAACATTTAAACCTGACAACAATTAGAGTTTGAAGATTTTCTGCAAGCAACAATTATTGCAATTTATTTTATTGAAAGAACGCACAAATTATGGTATTTCTTTTTGTTTTCATTTTTAACTGCCATTTTATAGGTATGTATTATTGGCGTGTCTTTATTGACATTTTCGGAAATTCTGTAACTGCTTTTTTTATAGCGACTTGTTTGCTACGATGGTATTATTATCATTTTTAGCTGATATCAAAAAATACAAATTAAAATAATAAAGTTGTATATTAAAGAAATTAAATAAACATTTTTGTTTGTTTTACTTACAGACACATGTGGGCAGTTCCTTGGGCACCCAGGAGCCATCCGATTGGCAGTAGCGTTCATGTTTACCCACCAACTCATAGGTATTACCACAGTTGTAACTAATTTTACAACCGAACGTGTAGCATTCACCAGCATGCCAGCCATAAGCTGGATCTGGCGGCTGTCCACATGATCTTGCTGCAAAATGAATAAGTTTTCTTATAATTACACACAATACTACAATTTTATTCGAAAGTAGACATTACGTTCGCATTGTATATCCGGTCCATACCAGCTGGCCTGACCATCAATGGCTAGACATTTGGCACGTGGAAATCCATTTGTTACATAACCAGTATGACAGTGGTATTGAACGGTAGAGTCTAGATCAAAGGTTTCCTGTTCGGGTAGCGCGGAATGACGTGCATGCTCTATTTGTGGTGGCTTGAGACAGTAAACTAGAAGGTAATGGTAATAAACATAACAAATTCGTAAGAACACTGAAGTTTTGAAATAATTAATAATTACAAAAATTATATCTAGTAATATCCATCAGAGAATAACAGAGCTGGTTTAGCAACTAAAAGCTTTAGATTATTCACTTAAAGATATATATTTAAGCTAAGCTTTCAATTTATGTCTGTACCAAACTTTATTTTGAAAGATTAAATTTGTAACTGTATATTTTTGGGCGTTCGATTTATTAAAGTAACTATGAAAAGGAATTAAGTAGAATTAAAAAGTTCTATCAAGTTTTAAATAAGCTTAAAATAGCTATTGGCGAAAAAACTCGTTAAAAACCGGCTAAATTGTAAATTACCATATTTTATCACTGGTTAGGTGTATATTTTCAAAAATACTCGTACCTTTAGTTTTTGTAATATTCAAATATAGTGAAATTATTGTATAAAGGTTTCAATAAATAATTTTAGAGAAGATATAATTAACTCAAAATAAAATCAAAAACTTTTTCATTTTTTGAATGACAGTTACCAATTGTCTACAGCAGTCATTAAGCATATGAATAACGGTTTATATAAAAATTGTCAATTGGGTAACTCAACATCGGAGCAGTGATGGCATTCGTTTTTCGGCATTACTTCAAGCATTTCAAGCTTAGGTATAATTGTAAATTTAAAATACTTCAACTGTTATTTCATAGTTTCACAATATAACTTTCATTTTATCGTAATGAAAAATTTAGAAACAGTGTGTCCGTCGAGCAAAATGATTTTAATATAAAAACCACAAATTTTCAATTGAATTTAAGTGTTATTAAGATTTTTGGTAAGAGAGAAGAATATAAGATAGTTTAACATAATTTATAATAAGCAAACTTAGAGCTTCTGGTTTCAGAATTTTAAGGGAAAGTATGTCAGATTTTAGATATTGCTTTAACAAAAAAAATTAGATATTATTAGAGCAAATGTATATAACAAAATACATGGCATTATATTCATTGTTCGTAAAGTTATAGTTTTAACTTACTATTCTTTTTACAGGCCGGTTCAGCGCCGGCCCAATTGCCATCAGCTTGACATAGCCGACTCTGTAGCCCAACAACATGATAGCCATGGGGACAAGAATATGTAGCACGTGCTCCAAAATGCCTGCCTGCGACCGTAACTTGGCCCAGTGATGGTTGCGCGAGCTCAGGACATTCTCTATCTGTAATTATTCAAATTTCAAAAGTTTCTGTTTATACTGTATGTAAAAAATAATATAAAATATAACCACATTGTTAATAATCTAAAGACTATTTTTTCGCTTCAATTTTAGGTGATAAATCTGCTGCATCACTAAGGAACAATTATTTCAAAAATTTAGGCTTTGAAAGCGCTTACCTGGCTTAATACAGGACATACCACAGACACCATCACATAGGCACTTCTTCTTTTTACTTTTACAGTCCTCATCCGAGGAGCATTTTCTTAGACATTTCTGTCCGAGTAGCGTTGCTTGCTCCTCATCCCTTGGACATTCAGTGGATGGTGAATTTCTAGGATTCTTATAGACACGTCCATCATCGTCTACTTCAGACGAATCATCGTCTTCGTCCCAATCTTCATCTTCGTCATCTTGAGGAACCTCTGTTTGCGTTTGTGTTGGTACGGAAATAACTAGAACATGCAAAAAATAAGCGATGATGTTTTTTTATGAAAAATCATATCTTAGAAGACATTTTTCGAATATTTTAATTTAATTAATTTAGATTTCATTAACACACGCATAATTTGAATATTTATTATAACTTGAGTAAAATATAATTTTTCAGTAGTGAGGAATTTTGTGTTGTTGTCAAACAGGAACAATAATTTTTTGTTTTGCAATATTGCAGTTGTAAACTTTGACCTACATACACACGCACAGATTGTCTGCGCAATAGTTGAGATATTAGTGGTGAAGGGCGACCCTTTGTACACAGTATTTACTGACCTGCGCACAACCATATTATGCTTATATAATGAAAATATAATAATAATAAAACTGATTAACAATTTTAAAACAATTTTTGATATTCGCTCATGAAAATGTTATAAATTAATTATAATATTTAGTAAATATATACCTTTATATATGAGAACTGTCACCAGCAAGAAATAAATCAGCAGTTTATTCATAATTACGTTTTAAATTTTTGTTATGGACTTCTCAATGTACATTAAATGCAAATAAATAAAAAAAAATCTTCTTTTCCAATTTACTCGAAACGTTAAATATTATTTTATAAATTAATTATATGCTTTTAGCTCTTTGAAGTTAATTTTAGTTAATGCCATCGATTAAATTGACTTGTTTTTCTGCTGATGCTGAGGCTTAAACTACACACGATGGTTATAATCAGTACACATTGAGGTGGGAAGAGAATTCCTGTCTGATGACAGTCTGCTCAGATGAGCTTAACTGTCAGACAGAAGCTGTAAGATGTTTTTTGGTATCGGTAAGGATGTATCTCCTTGTTTGTTTCACAGGTGAAATAGAAATGACACTTGAACTGTACAAGGTTCACAAATATGAGAGATTTTTCCGATGAAACGAAATATATAGAAATTTATAAAATGTAATTATGCTTGAGTTATTATAAAAAAAAAATAAAAAATCACTTTGTATATACAATCAGTCGCTATTACTATTTTCAAACCTGCCATATATGTAGGTGTAAAAGCTTTCGAGTTACTAACGATTAATTAAAATCTACCAAGATTAGAATTCTTATGTGCAACCCTTAATCGTTATGGAATCACTGTTAGCTGATTTTGAGGAAAACATTCAAATAGTTATCTCAATTAATGGCTTTTATAAGGTCTAGAAAAAGATCGATTATTTTAACAATAGATGGCCTTAGTAATCTGTGTTTTGCGTTATATGCGTAAGTACGAGCGGGTTATACATATTTATCACTCGAAGGATAAAATTTCGTACCTAAAAAACTTCTCATACAATTTTGCTGTTATGTAGCTAAGTATTGCTTGAGCACGCGTTAAAAATGGACAACAGCAAAGAGAAAATATGTTATAGTTTACAGTGCTTCCTGGATACAGGCTAAAACGCAAGCCAGAGAGCTGAAAATGAGAACAGAGTATTTGGTCCTAATATTTTACCAGACAATCACACGTTATTTTGGTTTCATCCTTCCGGTACTTTTAATGTCAAAGAGGCAGAACGCTCTAGAAGCCCAACTGTCGATTCGAAATATCGAGAAAACAAAGAAAATCCACAACGCACAAACGTTGACCAAGTCAGGAAGGTTCAGCTACTTTGAGGGCATCGATAGTGACTCGCTGAAAGCTCCGGAAGGTATACCTTATATTCTAGACTCGACGCCAAGTGATTACTATCTGTTCCTATCTACGGTGAATGATTTTGCTGGAATGATTAATGGATTTATTTTTGCTACATATTATTTAACCGCTAAAAGATCAATATCTGTATAGCTTTATGGAAGCTACTCCATCACATTCGGTTTAAGTGGTATACATTATTATGTGGTCTTACAACTGAAATCAAAAAATACAATAAATATGTATATATTCGATTCTATGCTTTGAAGATACTAATATTGGTTTGAAAATATACACTAATTTAGCTACAAATCCGAATCGATTAAAAACAATTATAAAAAAAACTTGGTCAGAACAAAAATTCATCTAAAATGTCCGCTTTGCGTCCGCTGTGTTCTATCCCAGTTCACTCTGACATCTCAAAGTTTCTTTTAAAAAGCATTCGCCGCTCAGAAATTTATTGCAAACCTCCTCACTTTCTGGAGTGAAGAAAAATACTTTTTATAAAATCCATTAAGCCTTCGGAATTGGCTTAAAATTTGTAAGCCCCTCCAATTTGCCTGCCAAGATCTAGTAAAGGTATTAAGACCAATTATGTTCAAGGAGTACAAAATAAAATAATAATATAAAGAAAGGCTGGAGAAGGCGAAGAACGAGGATGAAAATCGTTGTTATAAATTCAAGCTTCACTTTAAAGCTTTGAACGCCGTCAAATTGGAAGTGGTAATACACGTTGTCCATTATTTATATATTTAACAGTCTTCAGCAAGATATAATATTAAAGATAAACTCGCTGGATCTGATTTAATGGTTACGTAAACGATAGACAAAATTCCAAATTATTGTCATATGCTGGAATAGCATTCCATATAAATTTATTGGACGTTTTTTAAGGCAATTGAGTTTACTATATGTTATATTCGTCTAAAGACTGTGCACCTGATGACATTTCATAAAAATTATTTGAACGTAATTTAAGACTCTACCGTCAAAACCCACAAACTTATATATTTAAAAAAAAGTTAGGGGGATCGAAAAATCTTACACTCGATTGTCGGAAAAAAAGACATTCAATATCTATCCCTAGCAAAGTCATCTGCATTATCACGGGCAAAGGACTAGCTGTGAAGCGCTCCTAATCTCATCTTTCATGGTCAAACCATCCGTAAACAATTATGCATGTGTCAAATCTTGCCGATTATAGTTGGAAATATGAATTATGAATCAATAACATAATTTAATAATGGAGTGATATACCATCTGATCAAATTTAACTCGGATTAACAAAAAACTTTATTTTTATGTAACAAATTTGATTACACAAATTTATTTTTGTCTTTAAAATATGCTCCTGTGCAAATAAAATCATATCAACGCTTTATAGAATTTTCGATACACTTGTTATAATCCTCGTCTGGGATGGCTTACTGTGCTTTTCGCGAATTTAGGATTTTTTGGTTTTGACCCTTTTATGGAGCGACATTCGCTAGATTGCTGAACAGTTTTGAAGTCATATTACTCCTATGCTCACATCTCGCTACCAGTAATGATGCGTTTGGATCTCAACTCGTCGGGATTTTTGCAAAAGATTCGGGTATTTTAGTACGAGTCTAGTATTAGCAAGCATCATATGCAGAATATTAAACAAAATGTGTTGAGTCGATCCATAAGAGATATTGTTTCATTCCAATATCTCTTTCATGTTAACACGTCAATTTCGAAGCACTGTTTCTTTAACTTTTACGATGTAATTGCCTTAACAGAAGTGGATAAACGACTGGCATTAGATAGCTGTCAAACACACATTATAAAAACATAAAAACATAAAAAAGGTCATAATTATCTTGGATTAATAGTTTATCGATACAGTTTTCGCGCTAATTTTAAATGGCCCAGTCCGAGCTAAAACAGACAAAGTTAAGGTCTCGAAAGTATTAAAATAAATTGTTTAAATTTTAATTACTTTTATTTTTTGTAACAATTTATCGTCTATTAACTTTTTTGCCGTTATATATAAATATCTACACTAACAGTTTACTGCATTCAACACCTCTTGACGACGTTGTATCACTGTGCCACTGTGCGCCCGTAACAGTCACTGCTAATTTTTGAAAACTGTCGCAGCTATTATCAGTGACTTTTGATTAGCAGTAAGAATGTCATAGGCACACAAATATTTGCCAGCTCCATGACATTCACTTATACACTTATGTTTATCCACATTTTTATATGTAGGATGTACTTATATACATATTATATATATTGTACATACGTTAAGTATATATGTAGGTTGTTTGTGCATGCCACTTATAAATAAATGGGTTTAATATCAAGAAATTAAGAAATATGAATTTTTCGAAGCGCCAACCGATTCGCCTACAGACACTTTTGCATACTCACATAAACATACACACACACACACATCCATTGTTACATGTGCAGTTGTTTTCATTATTTTCAATCTTCGCTCACCGTCGTATGGCATACCTTGCTCTCTCATGTAATAAATAGCTCCTTTTCGTTACTCTTTGGAAAGCTTCAAGCACACATATTAAGCTCTAAAGCTTCGTATACAACATCTAAAAGTATAAGTAGTTTTTATTTTATTTTCCACAATCAGTATGCAGTGCATAAAAATGTGAAAGACGTGAAATTAAAAAACATGTTATAATTAAATACGAAATATTCAAAAGTAATAAATTTATATTCAATATTAAAAACGTTGTAAAAATTATTATGAAAGTTGTAAAATAAATATATAATGTTCAATAAAAAAAAGGACGAAGTGAAAAATTAAAATTTCAATCAGAGAAAATGTCAACGTTTGAGGCTCTTTTATTAAATGTACCACACAGCGATATGTATGTAGTAGCGCGATGATTGTCGTATGGTTCCCATCGCTCCCCTAGTGCCAAATCTTGTTGATGCTATTAATTGATTTATTAATACGTCGATAAAATTTAATTTAATAAAAAATATTAATTTTAGAAAAAGTGAAAATTTACTGTGCTTATGTGCATATACATACATACATACATAGATGCAGACAGACATATGCAAATGTATTTATGTATCGGAAGAAATTTTAGTGTGTATTTCTAAATGCTTATACTTACCTATCTAAATATGTACGTATGTATATATATAAATGTACAAGCATAGATATGTATCAAAAAATCTTCTATTGTGTTATTAATAGAATTATTTGTGTTTTAATTTGTGATAGTGCTTAACCTGAACGAATTCAAGCGCATAAATTCAATAAATTTAATTGAAAGTGTAATAGATACATATACATATAATGTGTAGTATATAACTTTATCTGAAATGAAAGTTGCAATCAAAAAAATTCAAAGTAGAAAATATCATAATGTGTATACAAAATTGGATATTGTTTGAAAAAGCAGAAAAAACAACAACAATATACATATATATGCGGGGTTGAAGGTAGAGCGGAAACGCCTCTCCTTCCACAACCCACTTACATCTTTGTGTACATGTGTATATACTGAGCTTTATTCACTAACTCTGATATGTAATATGTATGTAAGGGGGTGCGGTGCGGGCGCTCAAACACGTGTGTGTGTGTCATATTAGAGCATGCGTTTCGCCAGCGGTCTTCCCTGAACATTTGTTGACCTGTTGTACGTGTATTATTATTTTATTTTACTTGTTTTCATCCTTCTGTTGCTAATAGGGGTGGCGATACTAAGTAATTGCTATATATAAGATAGCACGGCAAGGTGAAAAGCAACAAAACCAGCAAATCTATTATGAAGCTACATGTGTACAGACATACATACATATGTGTATATATCTATCTTATATTATGTCAATAAATATTGGATCTGTGAGATTGCGGCTAGACCACAACAATGCGTCTTGCTTGTGAAGTGCAACGACATTAACCTCTTGCAATTGCAATTGCAATAACAATCCAATACTGCTTCCTATTTATTTGCAGTTTAACTAATAGTCGCTAAAATAGCATAAACGACATAATTGAATAAGAAAAAATTATATATAGAAATTGAGAAAAAATGGGTAACGTTTGCAGTTCTGGGGATAAGAGAAAAAACGACAGCATATCAGAGAAATCAGATGAGTAAGTAAATATATCTAGCATATACATACACATCTGTATATAAATGTTTGTTTATATTTTAAGAAAAAATTTATTTTGCCTGTCGCTGGCCGGTTGGAAGTTAGAGTCAGCTTGATTATGCCATATGGTTCTTGAAGTGTCTCAAATTCTTGTAGACGAGATAAATAAATTTAGTCGAAAGTATATACTACTTGTAGACATACATATGTAAATATACATGAATGTATATATTTTTGTGCAAATTTATCTGTATGTATAGGTAACTAAATATCAAATAAGTACGTCACTATCATCGAGCTTGTCGAAGAAACTTATCTCCTAATTAGCTAATATTCGCTTTGCCGAGTTTATCATTTTCGGAGATGCTATAAAAATATATATGTATATAGTTGATCGGCTTGATCAGCTGACACGATTTAGCCATGTATGTGTCTCTGTATATACACAATTTAGTTTTTGACATATCGATCTCAAATTTTGCACACGTCCTTTTCTCTCCAAGATGATGCTACGTAGGTTGCCTTCTATATTTCGGAATGAGAGATTAAAAATAAATTTTTATCATCGAAAATAGCTTTATTGTTTTTCAAAATATTCTCAATTAAAACAGTGGCGGATTCAGAGAGGGGAAATAGGGGAAAAAAGTAATTTGCCAAGCTGCAATATTATAAGATTTTAATGAAGGAAGGACCCTCCGAGTCGTTCGATACCAAACGAGGTTTCAGACAAGGCTACTCCCTATCGTGCTACTTCTTCAATCTGCTGCTGGAGAAAATAATTTGAGCTGTAGAACTTAATCGAGCAGGTACAATTTTTTATAAAAGTGTACAGCTGCTGGCGTATGCCGATGATATTGATATCATCGACCTCAACACCCGCACCGTTGGTTCTGCTTTCTCCAGACTACACAAGGAAGCAAAGCAAATTGGTCTGGCAGTGAACGAGAGCAAGACGAAATATCTCCTGCTATCAAACAGTCATATCTTTGAAGTTGTAAATATTTCGTATATTTGGTGCAAACACCACCTACAATGTTAGCCTGGAAATCCAACGTAGGATAACTCTTACCAACAGGTGCTACTACGGACTGAGTAGGCAATTGGGAAAGAAAAGTCCTCTCTTGACGAACAAAAACTAAAATCTATAAGTCACTCATAATTCCCGTCCTGCTATATGGTGCAGAGGCTTGGACGATGACATCAACTGATGACGTTACGAGTTTTCGAGAGAAAGGTTTTACGGAAGATTTATTTTTCTTTGCGCATTGGCAACGGCGAATATCGCATTCGATGGAACGATGAGCTGTATGAGATATATGACGTCATTTACATAATTCAGCGAATTAAAAGGCAGCGGCTACGCTGGCTAGGTCATGTTGTCCGAATGGACAAAAACACTCCAGCTCTGAAAGTATTCGACGCTGTACCTGCCCGGACAGCAGAGGAATAGGAAGACCTCCACTCCATTGGAAGCACCAGGTTGAGAAGGAATATCCAATTGGCGTCACATAGCGAAAAGAAGAAACGACTGGCGCGCTGTTGTTAACTTGGAAGCACCTGTTGGCAAGAGTTATTCTGCGTTGGATTCTGAGCCTAATGCCGTTGTTGGTGTTAATGCTGGTCCCAAGATAGACGAAATTTTCTACGACTTCGAAGTTATTACTGTCAACAGTGACGTGGGAGCTAAGTCGCGAATGTGATGATCGTTTTGATGACAGGAGATATTTCGTCTTACCCTCGTTCACTACCAGACCCATAAGCTTCACTTCTTTATCCAGTCTAGAAAAAGCAGAATTAACGACGCGGTTATTGAGGGCAAAGATATCAATATCATCGGCGTACGCCAGCAGTTATACACTTTTGTACCTCCTCTATTGTGATTGAAGAAGTCACACGGGTCTTGCCATTTTTGTATTGGGCAGAGCTTAAATTTCAATCGTCGGGCGTGCATCTTCGACGCCGTATTAGAATATCTCAGCCGACAAAGCATCGGCTCCCGCCGCTTTGTTGTTCTGCAGTTGTGAACTTCTTGTTGGGAATCGGGTATACCATTTCCAGGTGTAATGCTTTCACTGCCATTCAGTTCGTTTGTAAAAACCTTCTGAGTATGTATAACATCAAAAATGACAAACTTAACGATAAAGTTGTGATTTGCGAGATTGCAACACTAGAATTGTCAAACTCCAAAATTTAAAAGACAACCTACGTAGTTAGTCGAGTCGGTTGATATCGAATCTGAATCTGAATGTTAAATATCGTGTCCATCACCGAAAACTTTTTTATTTCACAATTTAGCTTTACAAAATTCGTCATGGATTATTGAGATCAAATCAAAGTGAAGATCTTTACTGAATACTTTGTACCACTCAAATACTTGTGTTCGTATTAGAGTAGACTCTCCAAAACACTTCTGTAATATTTTTAATACATAGACCTGATTCCATTAAGCGCACTCATAGGACACTCGCGTCCTATAAAAAAGCTGTCATATGATACTAATATGTGAGATAAAATCGGGTGAAAACCCATATAACTAATATCACTATATTGAAGCATCCGGCAGACTTCACACAATATACTATATTACTGTGGTATAGCCAAAAATAGGTAAAATCAGCTAGAATTAGACGATAAAAATATACCTAATATACAACTTGAAACATCCAAGTGGGGGTACCGCTCTCAGATTCTACATATGTATAATGATTTTCGTTTTTTTAACAAGTCTTACGACGAATGTGTTGTTAAGTGTGTGAGTTATACTTACAAACGCTAATTTACAAAATCGCCGGCCTTGCAACAGTCCTTACAAGTTGAAACAGTATAAAATATTCGGAAGCAATTCAAGCACTTTTATGGCATTTGATCCAGTGTGTCCGACATCGTAAGAAATGCCTGTTCACACCATTATAATTATCCGAACATGTTTAACAGTTTTTAAGCAATATTCTGTATTAAATTTGGTTTTAGGCAGAGTTTTTACATACTGACGAGAACTTCTTTCAAAAAAATATGTAAATACATATATAGATTCATCATGCTGCGCCATTTTTCTGATAATTACAACATTTATCGGTTTGCGTTATGTATCATAATGAATTTTCTCGGCCATGTATTCTCATACTTCTTCAACGATCTACCAATTTTTTGATCTGGTCAAAAATATAATTGTGGCAGGGTAAAAACAACGAAATTTTTTAATAAAATTTAAGATTTTTTTGAAAGGTCATTTTTTCAATTTTTGTTTTTCGACCATAGGTCATTGGACGAACACATTTTTGAGTAGAGATTATTTAGGTTTTCTCTACGAAGAAGGGCTTTCTTTGTAACGCCGTCGGCGATATAGTTTTATTACATTAGGATGCAACGAAGCTCTTAACATCCAGTCGGAAACATCAGAGACCCTACAAAATATATGTATAATTAAACGATCTACATGTCGAGCCGAGTCAATTTAGCAATATCTGTCTGTTTGTATACATGTCTATGAAATCTAATATTTAGTCTATAGAGACCTAACGATCAAAATCAAGTCCTTATAAAGATTTTTTTTTTACTTGTGAATACTATTATACAGAGTTTGTCCGCAAAGTGATAGGACTGAGTCGATTTAAAAAATTTATTGAACCAATCGTTATAAACTTTCAAATAGGCTCCTTCTGGACCGATGAAGCGCTGCCAGATAATTTTCAAGCATTGAAGGCGTCACGGAAGGCATTCTCCAGAATAGCCTTCAGAGCCGAAGGCATGCTGCTTGGATCCCCTTTGTTGTCTCAAAATGCTTGCCTTTCATCGGCCTTTTCAGGCAAGGCAACAAAAAAAGTCCGGGGTCCACATCTGGAATGTAGGGCGACTGCGGAAGCGTTAGGATAACGGCCTTGGTTAGGTACACAAGAAAGACGGCGTGTGCCTGGGCGTTGTAGTGGTGCAACTTCCAATCGGCTGCGATGTCTTGTCGGATCCGATTAACCCTTTTTGATAAATTTAACACCTGGGCAATTAAACGAAAACTTTGTCGACGGTCCGAGCTCAAAACTTTGCACACACGAGTCACATTGGCGGTGTTTTTCGAAGTCGCAGATCTCCCAGCATGGTCTTCATCAGCGACATTTTCCTGGTTCTCCAAAAACTCACTGTGCTACCGAAACACACCACTTCTTGCTAAATCAACATATGGGTAAGCCTGCTTCATCATATCAAATGTTTCTGTAGCAGATTTACCGAGTTTCACACAGAATTTAATCGCGTACCTCTGCTCTAACGAACCCTGCACCACTCATGGAAACACGTCGCGCGAAAATGTTTGTCCTGACCCTCCAGGTGCTCAGAGACGTTGTATAGTTTGCGTGCAACCGAAGTTTATATTTTTATACTTCTGGAACCAGTTGCTACGGAGTAATATAGTTTTGTTCACCTTGTACGGCACCTAAAACTAGTTGAAATAGATATAGGGTAATATATATAAATTATTAGGATGGCGAGAAAAGTTGAAATCCGGGTGAGTGTCTGTCTCTCCCTCCGTCCTTCTAAGCTGTAAATTGAGTAAAATTGAGATATCTTGATGAAACTTGATATGAGGGTTCCCTAGTATAAAAAAAGTTCGAGTTCGTCACGTCCATAAATCGCCATTAACCGAAAACCTATAAAGTGCAATAACCAAGCACTAAATAAAGATGTAACTTGGCACAGGGGATCGCAGTAGCCAAGGGCAAAAAATTAAAAAAAAAATGGACATGGCCTCGCCCTCTAATAAGTGTAAAGTATATTTCTCCTAAACCGCTAAAGTTACCTTAACCAAATTTTTTGAGCTCGAATATTACAAGAACTTCTACCGATAGTGTGCAAATGGATGAAATTGAATGAAAACCCCTTTCACTCCCCATATAACGGTACTGTTCAAAACTACTAAAAGCGCGATAAATCAATAACTAAATGCACCAGAAACGTTAAAATTTGGATTTTCGAACATTTGGCTGACTTTACTTTATATGATTAGAAATATAAGTAGGTAAAAACGGATCGATACTAACCCAACTCCCATATTTTATATAAATTGATTTTCGTTTTTTTATAAAACCTTATGTGCCTGTTCGTATATGAGTGTGTGTATGTACAAAATTGCTTTGATTTCGATCCTCAGGTTGACGTTTTACACCATAAACTATTTCACTGGCTTTGATTCTTGTAAGTTGCAAGAGTATAAAATGTTCGGTTGCACCCGAACTTAGCAATTCCTTACTTGTTTCTTATTTTTTTTTTATAAAATGTTATTTCAGGACATCCTTAATATATAATTTTACATTCCAAAGACACACACTTCATTGCACTCGCATAACATGCATGAGTGAATAAAGTGAATTTATGAAGAAGAAAAAATAACATTACTTTCAATTCCAAATCATTTTGCAGTTCCTCACCGTACCAAGAAACCAATAAAAAGGAAATTCAATTAGCATCGGTTGGGAATAATAGTGAAAAACTTGCGCCTTTGGCCGATCCAGAGCCAGTGCCACCAGATGTGTCCTTTGCAGCAGCCGCACAAAATGAAGCACAACAAACGCCCAACGAAGCCAATAAAGATGTTATCAAAGGCAATCAATGCTTGGAAAAGGGTATGTTATTAATTATTATGATGCATACGTACACATAGTATACGAACATATGGTATGACATGCATAAACCGTGATTTAAAATAGTTCAAACTTTGGGAAACAAAGCTTCGTAAACTCTGAAAACAAATATACTCGCATTAATTTTTGTTGTTTTATATTTCACTATATCAATTGTGAAGAGATCTCGTTATATACTATATACTTAATACATTTTATATACCATGAACTTCTAGTCTTAATACCAATAAATTATCATAAAAAAATTTCCTTGGGCCCGAAATATGCATCTAAATTTGCTTTCTCTAAGTTTTTCAAACATACTTTTTTCGACGAGGTGATTTTATTGAGTAACTAATTAGGATCTTGAGGTAAAAATTCTTTCGAATGTCCCTACTGTTTTATAAGAGTATGCGAACGTCCACAAACCTAGAAATGAACATATCTACAGACATAGGATCTGTAGGGCGGCTGCGGAATCGTTGGGATGCCGGCCTTGGTTAGGTAGATGTTCATAAGAAATGCGGTGGGAGCCTGGGCGTTGTCGTGGTGCAACTTCCAATCGGCTGGGAAGGCTTGAGAGACCCGATTGACCCCGAGTTTGAGTTTCTTGAGGACTTCCATGTAAAACTTGGCGTGGACGGTTTGTCGAAGAGGAACAAATTCATGGTGGATGATACCTGTGATGTCAAAAAAGACAATGAGCATCGTTTTCACTTTCGATTTGTTCATTCATCAGCGACCTCTTCCCGGCCCGCCTGCTGCCACCACTTCAAGGAAACACACACCACTTCTTGCTAAAGAAACATCTGAGTAAGCCTGCTAGATCATATCAAACGTCTCTGTTGCAGATTTACCTAGACTCACACAGGTTACCTCTGCCGAAATCTGCATATTCGGCTTGCGCCATTCACA
This sequence comes from Bactrocera dorsalis, assembly GCF_023373825.1. Lineage (NCBI taxonomy): Eukaryota > Metazoa > Arthropoda > Insecta > Diptera > Tephritidae > Bactrocera > Bactrocera dorsalis. Next base: position 28,289,985 of record NC_064303.1, on the reverse strand, counting down.
GAAACACGTCGCGTGGAAATGGTTGTCCTGACTCTCCAGGTGCTCGGAGACAACTTACTTCCAGAAAAACACTTAATTGTCATAATTAAGATTATATCATAATAATCATTGTTATAATTAGATAGATAAGACAATTATGACTATACTCTTATTTTAATTATTAATCGACACCACTTTTGGATACTTTAATTAGTCAATAAACAAATAAATATGTGAATATATTTATTTCTTTCATAGACTCTGAAACTACTACACCACAAGCTTTGAATGCACCTTGCGATATTTCAAATCAGAAAACCGCACCCAACAATTTAGCTATACTTCAAGGAAAACCTCCGCCCGGACGAAAAATCGAAAGGGATAAAAAAATTGTGATTTATATTTTAGCGAATAATAGTTCCGAGTACAAAAAACACAAACGTGTTATACATAGCCTCTTCAAACAGTTTGTCACAAAATGCCAAAGCAAAGGTTTTGATTTCTTAATCTCGGATGTGCATGAGAACGATGTCGGGGCTAAGAAAGACTTCGGTAAATTACTTGAAGTTAAGCGCTGGACGCAAAGCCCACAAGAAGCACAAGGAGGACATGAAGAGGCTGCAAATTGCTTATCGGAAATTTCCCGACACAATTCCACCGCATATATTATACCAGTACTATTTTTGGGCTCATCACTCGGCACACCTATGTTGCCTTTGACTATTGAAAGTCAAGATTTTACTTCGGTGTTAAGTGTGGCCAGTGAGGAGGAGAAAATACTTTTGGAAAAATGGTACACAATAGACAATTCATATCAGCCCATGTGTCATCGCTTGTATACTCAACAAATTGATACATATTCCACCGAAGTTAACGATGAATTGAATCATTTGTTGGAAGTACTACTGCGCCTATTTTCCGATGATTTAAAAGACTCATATTTAACAACCGTAGTTGAACAAGAGATTAATAATACGGTACTTATAAGTCAAGAGCACGCCAAGCGTTGCATATGGATACAGACTGGTGCACAATATACAAAACTACCCGAAAATGCCTCGCAATTAGATGCAGAAGTTTTAAGACGAATCACCAAAGTATATACTGAATTGAAAATGCATCTCTCTGAGAAAAATCTCATTCGAATTTTACCCACTATGAATATTTTGGATGAAGAACTGACAGCCGTTATTGAAAACTTACTGGATAAATCGATAACGTCAATTTTTGAAGAGCATCAAAACAAAAACAGTATACCTTATAACACTAATGGCGTGGATAAGGTCCTCTTAGAGGAAGTACACCTCATTGCACACTACTCCAAGATATTGGCTCAAAATTCAGCCAATTTTGATATTATGAATGATGTGAAAAGGTAAAGTGGGGTTTTTTACTTGATATATTAAATATTGTAAAATATTTCTTTTCCACAGATACCTTAAAGACAACACACAATGGCCCTTAATAATATCAGGAGCCAGTGGCTGTGGGAAGAGTGTGTTAGCTTCTAAGATAATGGAAAACGTTCAAAGATGGAAACCAGATGCTCAATTGATATTGAGGTGAGACTCCTATAATATACGTACCTGTATATATATATGTATGTAGTTTTACCGAAATGAACCGAAAGTAAAATAAGGTTGTAAATGTAATTTGACTTCAGACCGAAATTGAGGTGTTAAGAAAATGGTATTAAAACATAAAATAAGTTGTTCAAAGACTAAAACTCATTAAAAAATAATTCACTTGAACCGAAAGTCTTCTCTTTAAGTTTCCAGACCTACGACTATGAACTCTAAACTATTTTATATATGTATTTCTTTCATAACACTATATGTTTTTTCATACGAATGCCTCTGTTCTCTTGAGTTAATATGTATTTACATACATATGTACTTATTGGACAAATCCATGATGATACTTAAATATGTCAGTGAATTAAAACCCAGCGGCAGCGCTTTAAGTCGCAACGTTTTGAATGTGGTATATTAGGATCCGTTGAAGAGTATCTCTTCAACCTTGAGCCTTTAGAACACCGATGAGACTCTTTTTAGACATGCTTGATATTTTTTTGAGTATATACTATAGTACATAAGTATGATTGAACGGATTAATTACAGCAATAACTTAGGCAGTCTTCGAGGAAGAGTTCAGAAAAACTTGGGTCATATTCTACCTTGCAATATGTATTTTTTTTATTAAGCACCCATAATTAAATTCCGAAAATGACAGTTCTAACCTTAATATGTATCATTAACATGGTAAACATTCATTATCACATGGATTAGGGGCTCAAAAAGTTTATTTGTATATTTTTTCTCGTGCGAATGTAAAAGCTATCTCTCCCTTTACTTTTTAATAATTGTCTACTTTTTCAAAAAGCTTTACGAATATACTTTTTCAGATTTGCGAACTTAACGGTCCGATCATCCGATCTAACATCCTTATTGGGCTCCATAGCAGATCAACTGTCCGTTTTGGTTAACGGCACACAATGTAATTGTGATCACGTAAGTTTTTGACAAACCTTTAAGGAAGACAAGACGTATAATATTTTACATATTTCTATTTCAGTCCATAGAAGGTTATTCAACTGTACTGAAAGAGCTGCTGGAAAGCAAGGACTTTTTCGCAATCATTATAATCGATTCGTTAGATGATATAACGCAAGATGAAACTTTAAATTGGTTGCCATTACATTTGAACAGCACTTCGAAAGTGATACTGACCATAACCGAAGCAGATAATAAAGAGGAAATGCCAATGTTGACAAACTTGTGTGAGCTCGGCATACCCAACAAGTGTTTCATAAAAATGAAGCAATTTACCGAACGACAATGGAATGATATTCTCAGTTCCGGCGGTAGTGAATTTTACGCGTCCAATGGTGCACTCAAATTACCCGATGAATGGAAACTATTGCGTGGCAAAACACCGTTACACGCCAAATCACTATGGTGGTTAGCTTGGCTGTCACACATGTCCATTAGTATAACTGATATATCGGATGTGTTGGATAAAATGTTGCAGATTTTGGAGAGCAAATTTCAAACGGAACACGTCGAGTTAATGCTGTTGATTGTGGCCGTATCCGAGTGGGGCATACGTGAAAGCGATTGTTTGGGTATTTTTCAAAAGCAAACACAAATAGAAGCGCAGGTCGCTTTTAAGATATGGTCGAAATTTTGCTGGTTAATGGGTCCAATGCTGTTATTTTTAAAAAATATTCGTATAGCTGATAAAATGTTTAGAAATGCTGTTTTCAAGAGGTATACACACAAAAGGTGGCTGGTACACAAAACAATACGTGACTACTTCGATCGTCAACAGAGCATACTGCCAAATTCAACCGGAAATGGCCATTTAACAAAGTGAGCAAAGATTTTACGCTCTTTAAATATTTTTTTCCTAATTCTAATGCTACCTTTTTAATTTACATTTACAGTTACAATTATCAAAAGTACTTAAAACTGCCTTATCATCATTTTTGTGCCATAGTTGAAGATAATGCAACAACCGAAAAAATAGAAATGCTATTCAACTGTTTCTACTTTACCGATCTTCAGTGGATTGCCGACAAAGTTCACTCTAACGGTCCAGCGTATTTAATGCATGATATATTAGTTTCGGAGAAACTCGCTAAATCTACCGAACAATCGTGGATTCATATAACATTTTTAAAAGATTTTTTAAAAACTTACATGCGCGAACTAAATTATGATGGCCATCAATTTTTCACCTTAATTAAATATTATCTGAAAGTGCGTGTACGCGATGATGTAACGTTGAAGGATGATGAGAAGATACGTTCGTGGTTAGAGTTCACCAATGAAATAGAAATACCATTTATGGAGATATTGAATAGTACTTTGGGTTCGGACGAGGACGCCGCGACTAGCAGTTACGATGTGTTGGTCAATTTGCCACAAAAGGGTTACTATGTGGCCTCAATATGTACCGAACGTGAGGAAATATGTATATGGGACGTGCAGAGTTGTTCGCGTGTACGACAATTGTTGGGTATATCACAGCCCACTTCTATGTGTCCTGTCGGTAGTTATGAAGCGGCTGTGTTATGTCGGCGAGAAATTAAAGTAATCAATCTGGATGAGGGAAAATATAAGGTAAATTCCAATTTAGTGACTATTGAATGAATTTCTATGTTATAAGAGTGATTCATAGCAAGGTAAATAAGGTCATTATCAGTATATGTATCCTTGTGGAGCTGCAGAACTAAACCGAGAAGGTACAATCTTCTATAATTCATCAAACAAACAGTCGTTGCACTCGCGACTAGGCACCCAAGTCACTGTTGGCAGTCATAACTTTGAAGTTGTAGATAATTTCGTCTATTTAGGAACCGGCATCGGCACCAACAACAACGTCTGCCTCGAAATCCAACGCAGGATATCTATTGCCAACAGGTGCTACTTCGGACTAACTGTGCAATTGAGAAGTAAAGTCTTCTCTCGACGAACAAAAACAAAACTCTATAAGTCACTCATTATTCCCGTCCTGCTATCAATATTCTGTGCAAAGGCTGAAAAGGCGATGTCTTGCAAAAAAAAAAAAAAAATCAATCGTGCCTTATCACTGAGACTTGTTGATTAGGTACCTCGTATATAGGAATCAATTCATTGGCTAAAATAAGAAATTCGATTAATTATTTAATCTGTTTTAGCACTAATAAATTCTGTATTCTGTATATATGTGAATTTCATATTTTTAGATAACTTTGAAAGGTGTAATGAATCAGAAAATGCCATATTTTGGGTTACATGATCAAAACCACGTTGTTTGCTTATCACGCAATCGCATGTATGTGCATCTTATGAATTTAGAGTCTGGAGACTGTGTTATGACTTTTAAAGCTGGCGAAGATCGATTTCTTAATTCTCTTTTAGTCTCCGGTGATGGACGGTAAGATAAAAAAAATTCATTTTCTATACGTACAAACAGTCCAAAAACTTTACTTATGCATATTTTTTCTCTAGTATACTCGTTTGCGGCGATGAAACACAAAAACCATTTCCGCTTTTGGTTTGGCACCTGTCACAGAAGAAGCTTCTCTACGATTTGCGCATTCCACATCATGATTTCATTACCTCGCTATCGGCTATTACATATGAGGGCTCATATGTTTGTGTTGTGGCCAAAGAGTTAAATGAACCGACACCGAATTTTATTGTCGTATATGATTTACAAAGCGGTACTTTGTTTAAAAAATGGAAACCAGCCTGTAATACAGTCTCTTTGGCGATATCACAATCGAATGCATGCGTCATAGCTGGTTTAGAAGATGCGAAAATATTAATTTGGGATTTGATAACGGGCAATTGTCGTTCAACATTGGTCGGTCATAATGCACCGGTGACATTCTTAAAATTAGATCCATTGGGAAAGGTATTGCTGTCACGTGATAAGGATGGACGGGATAACTCCATACGCGTATGGGAACTGAATACAGGTAATGCGAAAAGTTAATCTCATATTTTTTATGTACATACATATAGTTATATCCATATTAGAGTGACTGTACTTAAGTACAATTTTATTGAATACAAATAATGTTAGAACATTGATAATTGTTTGATGTTGTCTAGTCACCCTATCGTCGGAATTGTCTGAAAATGGGTAGATAGAAAAATCTCATCTCTTTCTTTTTCGCGACCTAAATCAATTGTTTGGCATTGAAAGCCTTAGCAGATTTGTTATAGGTTGTTTCGTTCATATAAAAAGAATATTCAATTTAGATATTAAGGTAAAGGAGGTGATTGAAAGTGATTTAGCTCTGATTGGGAATCAGCAACAGAATCTAACAGAGCCCTAAATTGCAATATATTTCCAATAATACTTCTGACATCACTAAAAATCATAACTGATGCGTTAAGCATAGAATTATGAAACAATAAACTGGGGGTGTCAGGGATTCACAGCAATACATACGTATATTCCTCAGATGAGTAAAGAATCAAAACAAACTATTCTATTTTTAACACTCGGTTCTGATATGAACCGTATACAAAATTTAGAACGGGGAAGGTCTGAACTATAAGACGGGTGATTCAAAACTCCCAAGTCGCTTTTTTCCGAATAGTTTGTAACCGTCCTGCTAGAAAATTATTGCCTCGTATAATCGTATAATTTTTCTACAATCCCTCTTTTTAATTTGATGTGTTGTTGTCGGTAGCGTTCCCCATTAATTTTTTCACCCGATTTTAGAAGCTCATAACAGGATGCCGTTATGATGCCACCAAATACAGTATGCATACCAGAGACCTGCATTGAGTATGATCGATCCGGTTTGATCAGCCACGCTCAAAACGGTCAAACTCAGCACGGCGGTTCGCTACAAAATTGTTCGATCGAGTTTCGTGCTCAAAACGAAGGAGTTCGATCAGTTGTTTTGATTGCTCTGCTTACTGATTGAAACTGATCGGTTGGTTCCGGTATGATGATTGGAAATGATTGTACAGAAAAAGACGATCAAGTCCAACGATGCACGAAAACTCAGACATCGACCAAGTGTGCGTTTGAATTGATTGTGATTGAACCAATCAGCTCGAGAATTGCCCAGCGAATATGTATGTGCATAGTTTGTATGTATGTATGTACCTATTTGTGTGTTTTAACGGAAACAAATTGCGATGCATAAAATTAACCAAAACTTTACTGCATATATGTATTTCTTCATTTTTAACGCTTAAAACTAAAACTCAATTAATGCTTAGAATTAATAAACAAAGGTAATGCTTAGGAAACACAAATTTCTAATTTTAATTTTCTTCATTGAGATCCACAAAAACTTAAAATTAAAAAAAGGCTTATTTTCTGGATTCAATGTTAATCGCTAAAACTTTTATAAAATTAATTAAAAAAAAATAAGCTTTCAACTGAACATGGCCCGAGCCTATTTCTTTTTTCAGTTATAATATTTCCAGCTAAAGAAAAAGAACGCTGAGCGATTGCGCTGCTGGCAGGAACCACCCGGTATGACCCGGTATGACCAAACCATTGTGATCGATCGGAATGCAAGCAGCATTCTCGAATATTCTTTGCTGCTCACACAAGGCGTTCGATCGAGAAAAATCATTACGAAACAAGCAACAGTGATTGGAACTGAATGTTCGCTTTGAGCACGCTCGCTTACGATCATTCATTTTTGTTGAAGCAAAGTTTTCCGTCACAAAAAATCTGAGTCAATGATCGGGTATGATTGAAAAAATTGTGATCGTTGCAGCTCTATGAATGCATACACTCGTCATTGGCTTCATAGATATGCCTTTGCCGTTGATTTGGCTGGTTAGCCAGGTTTCACACATGATATTTGGGTTTATGGTTGTCGATGTTAGATCGATTAAATTTTTCAACAGCCGCCACAATTCGGTACAGAAACGATTTCTTTTGTACCGCTTAAGCAGCATTTCTGATATGCAGAATCACTTTTCCACCCCTCTTGGTTTCACCACCCAATTTGACACCCAATATCCTTGCTTTTCAACGTATCTGTCTACTTTTAAACGTTTTGAAATGGCTGCTTGAGTGGCTTTCAAAGATTCTGCGAGCTCTTTTTTGGCAATAACTTTCACCAAGTAATGACTCCATTTCCTCATCCTTCAAGTACTTTGGCCGTCCGGTGTTTCAAGCCAAAATCCCCTTTGTAAAACGTACAAAACACTTTTGGAATGTTCGCACAACTAGAGCATATTCACCATAAACTTCTCCCAAAATACGATAAATTTCGGTGGAGGTTTTCTTCATATTAAAAAACATACAAATAAACTCTCCACAAAAGCACCTCAAGGCACAAAGTTCGACTTATTTTAGTAAAATAGATTAAATTTATTGAAAAGATCTTGGCCTACATCCTTACAAGATCAAATTGACCCAAGAACTGAAGCCATGAGTTAATATTGCCTCTCGAAAAAAGTACTGTTTGGTGCGGTTTATGGGCCGGCGACGTCATTGGGCCGTTCATCTTCAGTGATGATCAAGACCGGCACGTTACTGTAAATGGAAATCACTACCGTTAAATGATAACCGAATATTTCTGTCCCGAATTGGATGAAATGGATTTGAACAATATGCGGTTTCACAATCGATTTTTTGAAAACAATTTGCAAAAGAAATCGAGTTCCATGCATAATGGCATAAAATGTACTTTCATAGGAATAAAGAATTTCATTACAAAAACAAACTTTTCTAGCGCTCTTATTGAAAATCCGTTACATACTATCTTTATATACATATATAAATCTTCTGACAGTGTGTTTGCATTTGAACTGCTCCTAAACGGATGGACCGATTTTGATGAAATTTTGTGTATATGTTCAAGGAGATTCGAGAATGGTTTAGATTTACAATTTGGTCCACTGGAAAATGTTTTTTAAATTATTTTTTCATTTTTAATCAATTGTTAATTTTGGAACGTTTGACCGATAGATGGCGCTACCATCGCAGTATCCAATATTCAAACCTTAAATAATTGACGTAAACGTGCATTAAAGAAAGCGATGCCAAAGTAAAAGACGACATCTGTGGATCAAGTTTTTATATTGTGGACAGAGTTGTTCATTCTTAAGTAATAAATTGGGTGATTCATACATCTATGGGTAGCTATAACATTTTTTTCATACCTGCTAACTATTGGAAGGGGTATCTTGACAGGCAATTTAAAATTGCAAAAGGTCTGGCATAAAAAAATAGCGACATAACTGAAGTGTTGATAAAAAATTTGAGATATACAGAAATCTTTTCGAAGCATTGCACAGAGCAATGTAATATTTAAACGGGAACGATGAATACACATGTATATGCGTACAATTTCAAACTGATCCTTCCTGAAAAATAATAAAATTGCTAAATATTGGGAATGGTAGAATAGAACTGCAATCAAATACACAATGCAATGAATTAAAACTGGCTCATTTATCATTCGATGAATAATATACCACGGGCATCCCAAAAGACTGATGCCATAACCTTGCCAGCCGATTTTTTTTGTCTTTCCACGCTTGAGAACCGTTTCTATATGCAGTCCACCAGGCTGACAATCGATTGATTTCACTGATGCACAGCCCTATATATTTCGAACGCATGTTCACAATATTGGTACAAAGGAATAAGAATCAAGGAAAAATTATAAATAACGTGTAAGATTTAAAATAATGGATTTCTGTGCGTCATTGTCATTAGTAGGATTACATTTGAAAATTACAGTTCCAGTAAACAAATTTCAAAATTTAATTAATTTCCACTGACGGCAAATTTTCCTACTTTCATTATTATTATCATTAATTATTCACGTTTAGTTATTAATAATTCAAATATTTACGTATGTATATTTCCAGGTAAATCACTAGCCGTTTACAAGCCACCCGGCCAAATAACAGCATGTGAGATACTTCCAAATGGTGCATTTGTAGTAGTAGCATTGAAGAACAGAACTGAACTATTGACTTTGGCTTTAAAAAATTATGGAGAAGCTCCAGACGATAATTGTTACTTGTATGGCAATCAGGATAACCAAAATAAAACTTTTAATCTTAATTAATTATTTATAATAAATATTTCAAAGTTAATATGTTAAGTAATATATTATTTTTTGAATTTAATTATGTGTCTTCATAGGTATTATTTAAAAATAAAAGAAAAACAAAAGCTAAAACAAAAATTAAGAAACTTTAGAACGCACTTAAGCTTGTACAAAATATTGTTACATTCTTACACTAAGAAAAACAAATGAAAACAAGACATCTGCATAAATATTTGAGCATTATGTATTTTCGAATTGTAAAAACAAAAACAAAAAAGACGTTTGAAGAGTCCAATTGAAATTCAATTTACAGCATCACGTTATTTTACTTGGAATAACTTTGAATTCTAAAGAGCACTTAACTAAATAAAGCAAAATCAGACTCTTCAGCAACTAGAAATTAAATTCTTGCAAGACAATTTAGATTTTATTGTGTTTAAGTAAAACTTCAATTTACCTTTAAGCGCAAAAATAACAATTTTGCATATTTGCAAAGAATTTTTCTATGTGGTCCATTATTTATTAATTATTAAGTTAGTGACATTTGCATGTAATGAATGTATGTATGTATGTGTACGTAATAGCAATTCAATAAAATGTCACTACTAGTCATGTAAATCTTAAGCAAAATGTAACAAAAACTAAAACGGACGATGCATACATATGTATGTATACATATATGTATGTAGGTTCATTGACTGTGTTCATATCTGGCCCGAAGTTTTGAAGTCTGGAATTTCATTATCGTTTGGATTTGTTTTTAGGCAATGACAAATTAAAAACAAAGATATAAGAAATTAAACAAATTTATAGTTATAAAGACCTAGTGGTAAAAAAACTCGCAGACTTAAAACACCGATTGAATACAGCGTTTAATTTTTATGCTTTAATATGCATATGTATGTATATGTGTATGTATGTGCAATCATTTCTATAGTTTTCTAAGTCTTAAGTAACATTGTCATTTTTAAGTTCTTAAACATAGTTTTAATTTAAAAAACTACTATTAACGAATTATTAAGACCAATAACTGAATAAAATCACTCGAACCTATTCTCAAAATAAAAACATAAAAAACGGATTTTTCTCAAAACCAATATATGTATATGTATATACATTAGGGTGATTCAAAAAATTTTATTTTTTTTTTCAATTGGTACTCGCAAAAGTAGGTTCCTAGACACCTCTAAGAAAGCCTCTCCAAATATGAGATTTTAATTGTAACGAGAAGGTCCTCCGCCTAACGGTTTTCTATTTTTTCTTATTATCAGATAGAAAAATTTATATCTCGCTTCCAACTACTTAAAAAAATATCTTGTTAATTAGGTTTTGTAGGAAATTGAATGCTCTAAAATATGGTCTCTTATGATTTTTTCGTAAACCCAACCGTTTAAAAGATATTAACGGTTGAAATTTGACTATTTTTAGAAAAATTCTTTATTTCTTATTAATTTTATAACTCAATGAAAAAAAATTATTACGAATAGGTTTTTGGAGAGGCTAACTTAGAGGTGCTTAGGAACCTATTTTTCAGAGTACCAAACGTTTTTTCATTGAGTTATAAAATTAATAAGAAATAAAGAAAATTTCAACCGTTAATATATTTTAAACGGTTGGGTTTACGAAAAAAACATAAGAGACCATATTTTAGAGCATTACATTTCCTACAAAACCTAATTAACAAGATATTTTTTTAAGTAGTTGGAAGCGAGATATAAATTTTTCTATCTGATAATAAGAAAAAATAGAAAACCGTTAGGCGGAGGACCTTCCCGTTACAATTAAAATCTCATATTTGGAGAGGCTTTCTTAGAGGTGTCTAGGAACCTATTTTTGCGAGTACCAATTGGAAAAAAAAAATTTTTGAATGACCCTAATATACATACATATATATATAAATATCAATTTTCACCCGGGCAGGTACATACGAACTCCGCGCAATTGATTTTCTTTAAAATTGGAATTACGGTTACGGAAGAAGAGTCTACTTTATCACGAACATAAATATTTGAGTGGCACAAAGCTCACATTGAAAGTCGTAGTCATCGAAAACTTACCTCATGCGAGTCGTCAATCCCCCACGGATCGACTCAACACATTTTGATTAATTTTTTGGGTATGTAGCATGTCAGTACGACACTTGTGTTAAAAGACTTGAATCTTTTGCAAAAAGGACTTCGAGAAGAGTTTGCAAAAATATGCTTGACAACGAAGCGGAGAACTGGTAACGAGATGTGGGTTTATTAATATTACGTCGAAAATGTCTAATATATCGATATAGCGAATGGCGCTCCAAAAAATCCAACATATGCTGAAGGCACCAAAGGCCTTGCCAGCCAAGGCTTGTAATAATTATACATAAAAAAATATGTATACATAAGTGATCAGCGTCCTTCATTTTTTGATATATCGATCTGAAATTTTGCATACATCCTTTTCTCTACAAGTAGTTGATCATATCATCGGTACCGCCAATATCGGTTCACTCTAGCATTTGGCTGCCCTACAAACTGAACGAACAGAGACAAGTTTTTGAATGGACAACTTTGTTATCTGTCGAGATATCTTCACGAAATTTGGCATGGTTTATGATTATTGTCCAAATCAATAGTACACAAATTGTTCAGCTTTCTAGCTTTCACCGCGGCTGCACTCGTTCTCGCAAAATTTACATTTTGATGATTTTGTGTATTTGCAATCTATTTATATTCAGTTACCACTCAAAAAACGCTTTTCGTTGGTAGAAATTTATGATATACAATGTATGTATATGCATGTAAAAATGAACAGCTGTTTTGGTATATTGCCATTTTGCGAAGTTTGCAATAAATGTCACAAGTTTGCGACGTTAAATGAGTACCACTAATATGTGCACGAATACTATACCGCGATGATCATCTTGGTGGTGGTGTTAACACAAATTTTGTCTGATTAACGTTTTTGGTGCATTTTTCGACAAACAATCATGTCGGCCGAAATAAATATATATTTTTGAAATTTATTTGAAAACAGAAATTGATAATTTTGTTAAAAATACCTCCGTTAGCACCATCTGCGCGAATAGACTAATAACTGTCTTTCCGTACTGTGATTAGGACGTTATGCGAGTAGATAACGAAATAGTAATACATTTTTAAGTATGTATATGCATATAAGAATAATTGACAACAAACTTAACGATCAAGGCCAAGTTCTTGTATGGAAATTTGTTTATTTGTGAAGGGTATAATAACTTAATAATAACAAATAAATTTAAACTGTATTTATTGTGGTATGGATGCTATAACAATAAATAATAAGATAATACAAGTAAAGAAGGGCAAAGTTCGGGTGAAACCGAACATTTTATACTTTTGCAACTTGCAAGAATCAAAGGCAGAGAAATACCTTAAGGTGCAAACCGTCAACCGTGAGGATCTGGCCTATATATGTATGTGCTTTATACCTACGACAAAAAGTGTGAAACACGAAAATCATTAAGGGTATACTCTTCCTCTTGCAAAACCCTTGCCGGTGCACCGGCACAACAACAAACACACGCATTTGCAATGGCTGTAAAATATGTCAAACTAAAACCCATTGCCGGATTAGCCATGTAGCAATAGTAGCAAATGCTACGGGCCCCGTGCTCCAATTGACGGTAATTAAAAAAATATCAATTTAAATGGAGAGTAAAATATCCTTGCATGCTTTAAACGCGAATCACTTAGTCTATGCCTATATCTATCTCGATTAGGTTAAGGTGATACTGACAACAGATGCAACTTCAGATAAAGAATAATAATATTATATCATTAATATTTTTTTAACTCATTGCTTTGATAATCAACTGGGAAAATTAAGTCGTAGAATGTTAAAATATAGAGACAACATTATATAAGAACCAAGACGTAACTCTCTTTTACATTTACTACATATGGGGCATAATAATCGGAAGCGGATAAACTCTGATTTGTTTTGCCTAAAGAAGGCAAATATTGTGATTAGGTTCTTAATTAATGGTCTACGTCTACGTCTATTTAACATTAGTTGGCGTTGTATAGTATTTATCAGAATATGTTTGTATTATAACTGTTGAAAATAAACGTTTTTTAAATATTACTTTCCGCAAACACATCCACTCAAAATAGCACAATTATTAGAGTTTCCGCGGAGTTAATTAGTTATTCCAGAGTTTTAACTTTAAATTACTTAAAAATGTATTTATAAATACCTAAAGTGATACATAATTCAAATTTAAAGTTTAAAAATTTCCTCCACTCTGGGTAAATATAAAATAAACTTTGTAAATCGATAACATGATAACTAAAGTTATTATGAGCAATTGAGTTATTTTATTTAACACTGTTTGTATAAAGTTTAAAAACTGTCATAATGTGGTTTTACAAATGATGTTACAAAAATTTATAAAACTTTATCAATGTTTTTATTCGACCAATTTTTCATAAATAAGTAAATTCACATTAATCATTTTGATATGAAACCCCCTTTTATTTCCTAATATTTTGTGAATGGTTCACTAGGATATGTATTTAGAAGGCACCCGGTATACGTATATTATGTTAAAGTTTTGCGAACGCATTACGTTTACAGATTCACTGAAATTGTAAATAGCAGTAGATATTCAAATAAAAATTTAATCTAGGGGACCAAATTATGAGTAATTGAAGAGAAAAAATATTATTATTTTTTCACAGCTATATAAGTTCTTTTATTTTTAATTCTAGCTTTTAAATTTTATTACTCCCTATTTTATTTTTTTCCCACAAATCCTTAATACTTTTCGTCGGCCGAACCCGAAAAAATGTAGTATTGGTAATCATTGTGAATTGAGTGGAAGTAGAATCGATATTCGAGACTGTCACAATTATTAAATTCAATACTCGTTTTTGTAAAGAGATTTGATTTTCTTATACATCGTCTGAGTGTGTCGTAGAGAAAAAATATTTTGGATATTAATCTCTCATTGTGTGGACCAAGGGGTCCCTGTAGTTTATTTAAAGCTAAACACAAAAGAAAAAATATTGTAATCAGCATTCGGTATAAGTGCATACAATAATAATTAGACCATAAATTTAATACTTGGTGGTAAAAATTTCGTATACAAGATACAATTTTCAGCCACATTCATAAATATAACTACAATGGCGTGTAGTGCAAATAGACCATCTCCTGTTTGATAAATTGTTCTCAATTTCCTATTGTGACGGGGGTACATAGAAAACCCAAACAGTGTAGGTTGTGGAGGTTGTTATTGGTGTTAGCTGCACGATCAGAAAATTGAAATGTTTTCGTCTCAGCATGCCTGTAGCAGCAACTGCGATGATGATGGCTACGATTTCACAAAGAGCGAAAATGCTGTGCGCTGGAAAGGATTATTTATACCGTCCCTGAGAAAGGTTTGTACAACAAATATGTGCGGTCAATATACAACAAAATATATATGTAATTTAAAAACGAAAATTACTCTTAAAAGGTGCTAGACCAAGTGCACCCACGCTTATCGGCCAAAGAAGATGCACTTCTGTTTGTGGAAACACTTTGCTTGCGCATTTTAGCAATGTTATGCGCCAAGCCACTGCCCCACACTGTACAGGTAAAGTGTATACACTTGTTAAACTAATTAATTAATATAATAATAACAATACATATTTATCGTAGGACGTGGAAGAAAAGGCGAAGAAATCATTTCCATATCCAATTGACCAATGGGCTTTAAGTGAAGCTAGGGAAACGGTTTCCTCCAAAAAGAAAAAATGTGTACTACCAACGGACAGAGTACACACCATGTTGCAAAAGGTTACAATTTATATTAAATTTGAAAGTTATATTAAAAATTGAAGTAAGTTATTTTAGAAAAAGCATCAATTCTAAATACATACTACGTATTTTTTATTGCCGACTGAGTTGTCTGTGACTAACATACTGAAGATTAAAACACAATATATTTATGACTCATGTTAAAGCAGTTAAATTTTTTGAAAATAGCATTGCATTAGTAATACCCTGCACAGTGTTTATTAAGTTTGCCACGGAGTTTGTAACATCCAGAAAATAACACCGGACCCAATAAAATATTTACATATAAATATATATCTGTATATAAGCGAACTAGTAATTTTTGCATATACCCTTTTCTACCCATAGCTGACGGAACAGCCGGAAGGCTCATCATTATAGCATATAGCTGCAATACAAATATTCGATCAAAAATATGTCTTTGTTTGAAAAACTTTTTTGTTGGACGATATACTACTTTTCCGAAATGCCTTACCGCCACCATACTAAGAACGAATCTCATAGACTGATATTACTAATTTTGAAAATACGTAGTTACATCATTGCACAATGTTTTTTAAGCAATACTAATGTTTAAAACATTATTTAATTAAAATATCTTTTCATTGTACTTTGCCTTTTATTAATTTTTAATTAATTAATTAGTAATTATATATAATTTTCTATAACAGGATGTGCTTCTATACAAAATCGACAGCAATGTGTCTGTGTTCCTGGTGGCAATATTAGAGTATATATCTGCAGATATATTGAAATTAGCCGGCAATTATGTGCGAAAAATAAAGCATGTGGAAATCACAAAAGAAGACATTGAAGTAGCAATGTGCGCTGATAAGGTGCTAACAGATTTGTTCTCACCAAATGAGATGAAATCAAGTAGCTTAGCAATAACACTTCCAACACTACCAGCACAACGTGCTAGTACCACATATGAAGAGGTGGTAAAAGATCTCATTAATGATGAAAAACAGTATCAACGTGATTTGCATATGATAATACGTGTTTTCCGCGAGGAGTTGGCCAAAATTGTACGCGATCCCAAAGAACTGGAGCCTATATTTTCAAATATAATCGATATTTATGAAGTAACTGTAACGTTACTGGGCTCATTGGAAGATGTTATAGAGATGTCACAAGAGCAGAGCACACCTTGTGTCGGTAGTTGCTTTGAGGAATTGGCAGAGGGCGAGGAATTGCATGTGTATTCGAAATATGCCAATGAAGTGACTTCGCCAAAATCAAAAGAAGCACTTCAAACGCTATTAGCTAGAACAGATGTGAGTATATGCATATATATTTTAAAAGAATTATGATTAATTAATGTATGAATTGATTATTTTATTTGTTTAGGCAAAGTCGCTAATGTCAGCTGGACATGGATTTCGTGATGCTGTTAAGTATTATCTTCCTAAATTACTTTTAGTGCCGGTTTCGCATGCTTTTGTTTACTTCGATTACATAAACGTGCTAAGGGAGCTTAGTCGTTCTGAGGATGATATAGAAAGCTTCAAACAAGTGCAAGGTCTATTATGTCCTTTACAAAGTGAACTCGAAAGCATATTGGGTAGTCTACCTAAGTAAGTAAAATCTATTAAAACATATTATGTGTATATACATATTTAATTTAAATTTATTTCACCGATAATTAATAGTGGAATTATTTTACAATGAAGCACAAATTCTATTAGCAAAATTTTAAAATTAACTTCCAACTATACCTAAATGTGGTATTAATTTTTTTATTTATCAGCTGTAAATTTTTAAACACCATTTTTGCGATAAATGTACTTATATCGATAGTTGGCCGACTACATTTCAGTGATATTTTTCCTCATTTCAAATGAAGCGAATAATCATATTTTCATAAAGAGTTTTCATATATACTGGCTTGGAAAACAACGTAGAGCTCAAAGTAATTAATTGAATTGTACCGAAATAAACTTCGTTCAAATTAATCAACTTTCCAACCTTAATAAATTCATTGTTGCATTAATAAAGTTGAAATCAATAATTTTAAGGCATTTACACTATTTTAATTATGTCCAAGAAGTATTCAACAAGGAACTGGGAATCATCCCTACTAATAAATGTAATATGGCTTAGCTAAGGTAGATGTTTTGATTAATTGATTAGTTATGTAATTGTTTTGAATGGTTCAAATAATCTTAATAGTCTTTGTACGCACAAAAGTAAAGATTTTTAAAATGATTATAAAAGTATTAAATTCAAATTAAAATTTTTTTTAAATCTAGCGTTTCTAAATTTTGTTATAAATATTATTATTATTTTAATTATTATTTCGTGAGTAATGTTACTTTTATGTAATTTGAGGCTGCTTCCGTTGCCGACGACAATCATAACCTCACCTCGACAGCCCACAAAAAATATTTGTTGCTAATTACAGAATTGTGGGATTTAGTAAATTTTTGAAAATATACGTCATTTAAAATTTTATTAAATATTAAAAAAAGTTTTATTCTTAAACAAGACTGGGACTGATGTGAACAATTTGTATCGAATTTACTTTTATGTTGGAAAATAATCCATGCAAAATTCGTACTAATGTCTAAAATTTTTCATACAGGAACTATATTTTAACGTTCAGTTTGTATGACAGCTACCACATTTGCTATAGTTGGCCAATAACAGTGGTTCTTTCAAATGAGCTAAATTAGCTCAACCCGTCACACTAAATTTTTATTCCAGGCTTTACGAATTTGGTGACAAACTTAAAATACCCTTTTATAAAAATACATTAATATCATTTAAAATAAAAATTGTTCGCCATGTTGTAGCATTTTTTTTTATAACATTCTTAATTATTTTTCAAATATATCTATTCATTTTAAATTGAAATTTATTTATTTTAATTTTATATTTATATTTTATCATTAAATCACACAATAATTATAATTTACAAACATTCAGAGAAACTCACGTGCCATTGAGTAGCCGCGCTCGTCGCCAATTAGCTATAGAGCGCACAAGAGAACTACAAAACTCAGTTGAACATTGGGATAAAGATGTGGGACAAAATTGCAATGAATTTATTAGAGGTATATATATTAATTATTTTTTATGTATATCTACTAATATAACTTTTCTCAACTAAAATTACAGATGACTTTCTCGGTAAATTGGGTTCCGGCAAACGGACCGCTGAACGTAAAGTTTATTTATTTGATGGTCTCATGGTCCTCTGTAAAGCGAATACAAAACGACAAGCCACCTCTAATGGTGCACCCTATTTTGACTATCGCGTAAAGGAGAAGTTTTTTATGCGACGCGTTGAAATCAATGATCGTGCCGACACGGAAGAGTTAAAACATTCATTTGAAATAGAGCCTCGCGTACAACCGCCAGTTATACTCACCGCACGTAATTCTCAACACAAAAACGACTGGATGGCCGATTTAATAATGGTTAATACAAAATCCATGTTGGACCGCATACTTGATAGTATATTATTGGATATTGAGAAAAAACATCCGCTGCGCATGCCTAGTCCGGAAATATACAAATTCGCCGAACCTGATAGTCCAGAAAATATCGTCTTGGAGGAGCGTGAAAGTGCCGGTGTGCCACAAATAAAGGTAGCACAAATTAATATTGCCATATTTGCGTATAATTAGCCTCATATTTTTTGTTGCTTATTCATAGGGCGCCACACTGTACAAACTAATCGAAAGATTGACCTATCACATTTATGCCGATCCAATGTTCGTGCGCACATTCCTGACTACATATCGCTATTTTTGCACACCACGCAATTTGTTAACGTTACTAATAGAACGTTTCAATATACCTGATCCGAGTTTGGTATATCAGGATAATGTACAGGGTAATGATAAGGATGCATTGAATTGTGATACAGATAAGTTGCATAAGAATTCGCAACGAGAAGACTACAAACGCTATCGCAAAGAATATGTGCAGCCAGTACAGTTTCGTGTGTTAAATGTGCTGCGTCACTGGGTGGATCATCACTTTTATGACTTTGAAAAGGATCCAACACTATTGGAAGAGCTGGAAAAATTCTTGGGTTTAGTGAATGGCAAATCAATGCGAAAGTGGGTGGATTCTGTTTTGAAAATCGTTCAACGCAAGGTAAGTACGCTCCATTAGAAGTTACATTTTTTTCACTAAAGTCTACTCTTTTCCTCTTTTAACAAAGAACGATCAAGAGCAAAGCCATAAACCTATAACTTTTGCTTACGGCAATAGTCCGCCACCAATTGAACATCATCTCAATGTTCCTGAATCTGAAATTAATTTGTTAACTTTACATCCATTAGAGTTAGCACGGCAATTGACATTACTCGAATTTGAGTTATATAAGAATGTGAAACCATCCGAGCTAGTTGGTTCACCGTGGACCAAAAAAGATAAAGATGTGAAAAGTCCAAATTTACTGAAGATTATGAAACACACCACAAATGTTACACGTTGGATTGAGAAGTCCATAACGGAGGCGGAAAATTATGAAGAGCGTGTTGCCATAGTTGCGCGTGCCATTGAAGTGATGATGGTCATGCTAGAATTAAATAATTTTAATGGCATACTTTCGATCACTGCTGCAATGGGGAGCGCATCTGTGTACCGTTTGAAGTTAACATTTCAAGGTTTACCAGCACGTTATGAGAAATTCCTAGAAGAATGCTGGGAACCGAATGATGGCCGCTTGAAAAAGTATCAAGAACGTTTACGCTCTATAAATCCGCCATGTGTGCCATTTTTCGGTCGTTACCTCACCAATATTTTACATTTGGAAGAAGGCAATCCAGATTTTTTACCAAATACTGAGCTTATAAATTTCTCCAAACGTCGAAAAGTGTCCGAAATAATTGGAGAGATACTGCTTTATCAAAATCAACCATACTGTCTATCGACCGATACAAAAATACGGGTTAGTGTACACATTTTCTTTTTCAACAAAAAGTAATTATAATTACAAATATGAACAAATTTTTATACACATTTCTCTTCATATAGAATTTCTTAGAAAATTTGGATCCATTCAAGGGTATGACTGACACGGAAATATCAAATTATTTGTATCATGCCAGTCTACGCATAGAACCACGCGGTTGCAAGCAAGCACCTAAATTTGTGAGTAATATAAAAATAATCGCGTTACAAACTCTAATCTAAACTTTGTATGCAATGTGTGACTTAAACCAAATTTTTTTCCCACTAGCCACGTAAATGGGCCGCAATCACCCTAAAATCGCCGGGCATCAAACCGCGCCGACAAAACAACACTAGCCACAACAACAGTGTAGGCGGCGGTAATGTAAGCGGTAATTCAAGCGGTAATTCCTTATTGCAACCCTCATCCCTATTTGGTGCACGCAATTCGTCGCATTCAAGTAGTAGCAGTATGAGTACTGGCGCGCTGGCTGATCAACATAGCCCAATTAGTTATAATTCACATGTGAGCACACACACACATGCAAACACAAATGCACAAACGTGCGGGACGAGTACGCATACGCTCGAACGCAATGGAGAAGCACAATTGTGGACGCACAATGCCATCGGTGGCAGTCATGCTGGTCATGGTACTGAAGCTGTGGTTAAAAATGAATTTCAATATCCCAATGGGGAGGATGGTGCGCACACAACGGCACCACAGCTACCGAAAAAGTCAAACTCGTCGATAAGCTCGACATCGGCTGGACCGAATGCCTGGAGTGGCGAGACTGGAGCGTGCGCTAGCGGCACAGAAAAGACATCATTCACACCATCGTTTGGTGAAATGGCACCAACACGTTTAGATAATGTATGGAACACAATTGATGGTTTATATGTAACGCATCAGTCACCGCACAAGCAACCATTAAAGCACAATACTGTGCTGAGTGAACATGCCGGCGAAGAAACTACGCAATCGTCGCCATTATTGAGAGTAGTTAGTCCAGGAACCGATGTCAATACGACAAATACGCGTACACCATTCCAAAATGCGCCACCACATCCACACAGATTTAGCTCCAATCATTTTAGGTGAGTTCAATTTTTATAAGCCAAAATATTTTCTTTCTCCGAACGAATATAAGGCACAATCAGATGACAATCAGTACTAGGCACGTCTGTGGTATTATATTAGTCTATTATATGTGAACGATGTCTTAGGAGGTTAGGAGCAGAAACAGAGGTTAAGCCGGTCTAGAGCCTTCACAAAGGCGTAACTTTAACAAATTATCCGGAGAGTAAGGAAAAAGGAACCGATTTCTCTCTTTACCTTATAAAACATGTAGTTGAGTGGATTTTGAGATTTCGATCAAAAATTTTTAACATGTCCTTTTCTCACTAGGAATCTGTTCATTTGTCGGAAACGCAGATATAAATCACTATAACATACTTGTATAGCGCAAAAACAAATCCTTGGATGGAAAACTTTTTTAATTGACAAGTTATCTTCACGAAATTTTTCACAGATTATTTTCTAAGGCACCACTTCAGTCTCCGAACATATTGTTCAGAAAGATCCTAAAAAGATCCAATAGTTTATAGCAGCCTTTCAAAATGACCTATCAAAATCAAGATAAAGATTTATGCTATAAGAAATGCACCTATAAAAAGAATTTTTTTCTTGTTGTCATACCGTTTAAGACTAGATTGACTAGATGGACATCAAAAACGAAGTAGAGCTGTACAATACTAAGGCAATTGTGTTTGTGGAGTTCTTGTTTTCATTTTTATGTACACAGAACAGGCTGTATTAAGTGGTTACATAAATTCTCCTCAAGCAAAACACGATCTATTGTTAATATTTTTTTTATATAAAAATTGTAATATTTTAATCAAAATTTTTATTATTTCAAGAATACATATTTTACAAAGATTTTGTCAAAGGAAAATATTCAATACCCCCGTTACGATGCCATTTCCTCGGAACACAGGTGTCTCCGCGTTGACAGAATAACATCTTTCAGGGTCATATGAAATAAAAAGAAAACAAGAAAGGGCTAAGTTCGGGTGCAACCGAACATTTTTTACTCCTGCAACTTGCAAGAATCAACGCGCCTCGAACTTGCAAGGAAAATGTTTTAAGTTGTAAAACGTCAACCAGAGGATCGAAATCCAAGCAAATACACAGACCGACAAATTTGGCATAAGAATTGTTAGAAAAACGAAATTCATTATAGCATATGGAAGTTCGAGTAGTATCGACCAGATTTTATCTATTGAAAAAGTGTTCCTTGGATTTCATTAAGGATTAGGTTGTCAGTGCGTTAGTTTTGTATGGCCGAGTTTAACTCTCATCAGAACAAGTTGCTGGTGTTTTGTCTTAAAATTCGATTTGCTGCCATGTTGTTGAGATAACTGATGCATAGTTTTATAATGAGCATTAATTTTGTTTTCATAATTTGAGGCACGTTGTTTTTTAATGAAGTTTGCGAGGCACCTTTTCATATCTTTTTCGGTTCTGTTGTAATAGCAAAAGTGTTTTCAACTTTCTTTCAACCATCACAGTACCAAATTAGCCAGTTCTTTTGAACTTCAGAGATCCTTTAATTATAAATATAAATGATCAGCATTTAGTTCACGCTGATCATTTATCGATTTAACCATGTCCGTCTGTCTGTCCGTTCGTCTGTATATATAAGAACTAGTCTCATAGTTTTTGAGATATCAATCCTAAATTTTGCATACGTCCTTTTCATACTAACCATCGGACTACTATATAATAATATAAATATAATTCTCTTTCAGTCCTACTAATACTGGAACATCTGTAAGTGTTGCCTATGTGGGCAGTGCAAGTCCCCAAATGCCGGATATTGAATCGGGCAATTCTCCGTTACCTGTTTCACCGCATGTGAATGTCCCCTCCCCGCTTACCACTGAATATCGTTCCGTACCGCCGCCATTGCCGCCACGTAGAAAGGAACGCACTGAGAGTTGTGCTGATTTAGCGCAGAAGAGACAAGCGCCTGATGCACCGACTGTAAGTACAACAACAACTGTTAAAATAAAAACTATACCTTATTATAAAAAAGGGTGTTTTAATAAACTATTTTTTTGTTTTTTTTTTTTCAGCTGCCACCACGTGACGGCGAGCTGAGCCCACCACCGATACCGCCTAGGCTACATTTTTCCGTTGCTCCATGTCATCGCAGTCATACAAACGAATTTAATGGTAGGAGCAATTTATTGCTACCAAATACAAGCAGTATTATGATTCGTCGCAATTTGGCCAGTGAGAAGCGTTCATCAACGGGTGCCAACAGTGGTGCTCAATCTGTGTCGATGAACACTTCAGCAACGGTGGCATTGCATGCAGCAACTGAGACGACGTCATTATCATATTCTCTAACAAGAAATCAATCTCAGTGCCCGTCATATCCTCAATTTTCGCAGCCAACAAACGCTGCAAGTCATCTAAATGCTGGTACTTCAATTTCGGTGTCAACGTGGGATGATCAAGCCATATCGCCTGCCCTCAGCTCGTCTACAACGACATCTCCAATGACACCAATGACGCCAATATCCCCACACATTCCAGCCAGCAGCGTACAAGTATCCGATACATACTCAACAGCACCGCCTTATCATCGATACAAAACGACAGCAATTGCACAACATGCAACAGGTGTTTCTACTTCTATAAATCCCTATACAACAGCAATGGCACATCATCAACAGCAACAGCAGCAGCAACAACATCATCACCATGAACAACGCTTTCCACAACCAATAGTTAGTAGTGCGCTACCAGTGAAATCGTCTCCGAAAGATTTCTTTCCCATAACCGAAGGCACACCTAAGCTTCCACCAAAACCTAGTCTTAGTGGAAATTTTTACAACTCCTCAGGTAACCACAAGGCAAACACATGCATAGCGCACAGTGCACAAATTTGAAAATTCAATTATATGTTTTTGGTTTGTACTCTTACAGATAAAGGTACGATGTTTCCTTACCCAAGTACAAATCAAGATTAATATTTATTGCCTGGCGATGTGATACGGACGAAGATTTTTATCCACTCAGCAAAATATGTTATTATTAATGTAAATATTAAACTGTATTAAATGTAGAAGATAAAAATAAAATATTATAGATTATTGTTAGAATAAAACTATATAAAATCATTTTGTTTTGTTGCTTGAGAAAACAATTATTCAAACTATAGTGTAACATTAAATAGTAAAATATCGATAAGTACTCGATCTTACGGAGTAAGTGGAGTAATTCCCTATTTATGTTCAGTTAATTGCTGTAGCCAAGTAACATTCTTCAAAACTATTTGGTGATGGAACCACAAAAACATCATAACTAATTTGTCACCTAATGTGCAAAAAGCCGTTACCAATGATAGATATACTATAGAATGTTTTATCAGTAATTTTCTTTGGTACTAGGCGACTTTAGCTCGCGTCCCAATCTTTGACATTTCTGGCTGTCAAATGATACAAGTAGACGATTGGACATTCTGCACAATGAATGACGAAGCTCCCACCAGTATTATGAGCACTTTAATCACCAGATATTACTATGTTGTTGTTGTAAAATTTTGCCGGTTCACCAACATACTATATATTACCATCGCTAGCGGTGGTCTGATAAATATTTGTTTCGACCCAGAAACCTCTGGACTTTATTTCTGTGCACAACCGTACATTCGTTAACTTAAACAAAGCTTGCTGTATCGGTTTCACAGAGTTTAACGAGCACACCTTCACCACACTACCTTACGGACGTAATCGTTGGCGAACGTCAATACCGCAAGGTGATCGCATATACTACCACTCGCTTTATCCCACCTAAAAGAATCGCGGAACTTCGTCCATCCGAAGCTGCTGTTTTAGCTAATTACACCTTATGTCATGCCGATTTCTGTGATCCCCGAATAGGGTATCTTACTTTGGAGATTTGCCAAATGGTAAACCACCATAAGTGGACACGGTGTTTATTCACTCACATCTGAAATCTTGTAACCTCTCCACCGGCGTGAATAAGCCTTGGACTACTCTCAAAGCCTTGTCTAATCCGAAATCCGCCTCTTCAGTCCTGAAGAAGTGCGCGAGCTATATTAGCCGGCAATTCACATTGCACCCTTTGACAGGCAAAACCAAACGATGTGTTACCCGACGGTTGCGCAAAATACCAAAAGACTGCGCATCACTTACTTTCACCGATTAGGAGGTTCGGAGTGTTAATTAACAAGGTAAAATCTCTAAATCCCTTGGTCCAGATGGAATAAACATGCTGGTGCTAAAGCACCTGGGCTAACTAACCAATATCCTTAACTTGTCGCTGACCACTTTTCAAATACCTAATGTGTGGAAAGTCGGAAGAGTGGTCCCTTTACTGAAACCTGGGAAACCGCCAACAAAACGGAGTCGCCCGATAATTCTTCTTTCCCTAGTATTGAAGACACTTGAGGCCTTCCTACTTCCGATATTCACTCAACACTATAAACTAACTGAGTCTGCAGTCATCCTTACTGTTTCGAGGTAAAAATTCTAAATTGAGAAGAATTAAACAGGGCAATGTAATCGATGACAAAAGTAAAGAGCTATCTCTCCTACCCTCTTCACTTCTTCTCTGCAAGGAACCTAACTCTCTCCATCACTAAATCCACAGCGATCATATTCAGGACGAAGGAGTACAGACAGATGTTGCAGTCGATCACGTTAAAATTCCGACTGTCAATAATCCTAAAATTTTAGGTGTGACACTGCAGAGTCTGTGCTCCTTCACTCCATATTCGACCGTGATAACTGCCACAGTGCTGCAACAATATGGTCTCCTGGATGCAGCAAAACGCAAGGAAGAAGCTTTAACCATGTTGCCGATGAGATGTTTTCACTGAAACCATCCCTGCAGTTTCCTATTTGAAGCGGAACAGCTTCCTAGGAACATCAAGAGATATTTCTTTAACTACGTCGACGATATTAGACTATACGCCGACCAGTTGCTTCCGAACCACTTCAGACATGCACTGACCGCCATTCACAGGGGAGCCATTAATAAAATCAATCATTTGGACTAAAGTCAACTTCGAAAATCCTCATAATAGTTATATGGGGACTAGGCCAAGTTTTCGCTCAAATTTATCTATTTTAGGCAAAAACACGCTCTCTTATTTTTATTGGGATAACTCACATATTGGCCGATATATGCGGTACAAAGTCAACCGGATATTCGAAAATCTGTATATTAAGTATATGGGGGTAAGGGAAGTATTAGTCCGATTCAACCCATTTTTGACGTACAGATCAGAGAAGGATTATCTCTTAATTTCAGTTATGTACATCACACAGTTCTAAATATTTGGTACCTAGGACCTAGGCGATTGAAATTCCTTCATTGAATTTAAACAATGTTTGGTCAGAATTTGACACACACTAAATATATTATTCGTGCAAAGTTTTATCCTGTTATATTAATTTTTTCTTTATTTGTGTACTGGAAACTGATCGTATGAATTTAAAATGGTGTTATATGGGATGTAGGCGTTGTTGTTGTCCGATTTCGTCCATTTTAACAATGTGATATAAGAACATAAAAAGAATTCCATGCGCTAAATCTTGTCGAAATCGATTAGTAGAGTCCCGCGATATGGAATTTTATGACAAAGTGGGTGGTGCCACGACCATCGTCTGATTTTCACACCGGTTCCCATAAAGTTCTCTCATACCATCTCCGTGGTAAAATTTAATGTCTCTGGTTTTTTTGCCAATTGATATATCGAGCTTCAAGTAGTTTTTAAAAGTACTCATATATGGGTTGTGAACAGGGTTATATGTACATTATACTTTTTAGAGCACGTCCACTTTTTTTTTAATGTTTCCCCACAGGTGCCACTTGCTACTGCGACCTGTACCAAATTACATTACTTTATATGTTTTCGGTTAATGGCAAGTTGTGGGCGTGGCAGTGGTCCGATTACGCCCATTTACGAACTTTTTGGTACTAAGGAACTACTGAACCAAGTTTCATCGAGATATCTCAATTTTTACTCCTGATCATATATATCATGTATATATATATATATGTATACCCCTTCGTCGATTTCAAAGCTGCTTTTGACAGCACGAAAAGGAGCTACCTTTATGCAAGGATGTCTAAATTTTTTATCTCCGCAAAACTAATACGACTGAGTAAACTGACGTTGAGCAATACCAAAATCTCCACCAGGATCGGGAAGGACTTCTCCGAGCCGTTCGATACCAAACGTGGTTTCAGACAAGGCGACTCCCTATCTTGCGACGTCTTCAATCTACAGCTGGAGAAAATAATTCAAGCTGCAGAGCTTAATCGAGCATGTACAATCTTCCTTCCCGATCCTGACGGAGCTTTTGGTGCTGCTCAACGTCAGTTTACACAGCCGTATTAGTTTTGCGGGGATACCAAATTCAGATATCGCGGCATAAAGGCAGCTCCTTTTCGTGCTGTCGAAAGCAGCTTTGAAATCGACGAAGAGGTGGTGTGTGTCGATTCTCTTTTCACGAGTCTTTTCCAAGATTTGGCGCATGGTGAATATCTGGTCGGTTGTTGATTTACCAGGTCTAAAGCCACACTGATAAGGTCCAATCAGTTTGTTGACGGTGGGCTTTAATCTTTAACACAATATGCTCGACAGAACCTTATATGCGATGTTGAGGAGGCTAATCCCACGGTAGTTGGCGCAGATTGTGGGGTCTCCTTTTTTATGGATTGGGCATAGCACACTTAAATTCCAATCGTTGGGCATACTTTCGTCCGACCATATTTTGCAAAGAAGCTGATGCATGCACCTTATCAGCTCCTCGCCGCCGTGTTTGAATAGTTCGGCCAGCAATCCATCGGCCCCTGCCGCTTTGTTGTTTTTTAGGCGGGCAATTGCTATTCGAACTTCTTCATGGTCGGGCAATGGAACGTCTGCTCCATCGTCATCGATTGGGGTATCGGGTTCGTCTCTCCTTGTGTTGTGCGTTCACTGCCATTCAGCAGCCTGGAGAAGTATTCCCTCAATAATTTAAGTATGCTCTGGGCATCGGTGGCTAAATCACTTTGGGGTTCTACAAGAGTATGCTCCGGTCTTGAAACCTTCTGTAAGCCGCCCATCTTTTCGTAGAATTTTCGAGCATTACCCCTGTCGGCCAGGTTATCAAGCTCTTCGTACTCACGCACTTCGGCCTCTTTCTTTTTCTGTCTACAAATACGCCTCGCTTCCCTCTTCAACTCTCGGTATCTATCCCATCCCGCACGTGTTGTGGTCGATCGTAACGTTGCGAGGTAGGCAGCCTGTTTTCTCTCCGCTGCGACACAGCACTCCTTGTCGTACCAGCTGTTCTTTTGCACTTTCCGAAAACCAATGGTTTCGGTTGCAGCTGTACGTAAGGAGTTTGAAATGCCGTCCCACAGTTCCCATATACCGAGTTGTTGACGAGTGCTCTCAGAGAGCAGGAGCGCAAGCCGAGTAGAAAATCGTTCGGCTGTCTGTTGTGATTGCAGCTTCTCGACGTCGAACCTTCCTTGTGTTTGTTGGTGTGCGTTTTTTGTTGCACAGAGGCGGGTGCGAATTTTAGCTGCAACAATATAGTGGTCCGAGTCGATGTTAGGACCTCCGAGCGAACATCTAAAACACTGGAGACGTGTCTTCCGTCTATCACAACATGATCGATCTGGTTGGTGGTTTTTCGATCCGGAGACAGGTTTGTAGCTTGATGTATCTTTTTATGCTGGAATCTGGTACTACAGATAACCATATTTCAGGCCCCGGCGAAGTCGATCAGCCTCAACCCATTTGGGGATGTTTCCTCGTGGAGATATACCTTCTTAACCCACCCTGGCGTTGAAGTCGCCCAGCACGATTTTGACATCGTGGCGGGGGCAGCTCTCATAAGTGCGCTCCAAGCACTCATAAAAAAAAGCAAAGATGGTCACATCGTCCTTCTCTTCCGTCGGGGCGTGGGCGCAAATCAGCGATATGTTGAAGAACCTCGCTTTGATGCGGATTGTGGCTAGACGTTCAGTCACCGCAGTGAATAATAGTACTCGGCGACGGAGTCTCTCTCCCACCATGAATCCCACACCAAACTTATGCTCTTTTATATGGCCACTGTAGTAAATGTCACAAGGACCTACTCGTCTCTGTCCTTGTCCCGTCCATCGCATTTCTTGGACGGCGGTGATGTCAGCCTTTATTTTCACGAGGACATCAACCAGCTGGGCAGCGGCACCTTCCCAATTAAGGGACCGGACATTCCAGGTGCATGCCCTCAAATCATAGTCCTTAATTCGTTTGCCATGGTCGTCATCAAAAGGGGGGTCACTCATCCGAGGCTGGTTGTTCCTTTTCATTGGTAAGGTTTTTTACGTGGCCTGTCCCAAACCCAGCGCACAACCCTGCGGAGGGGATGTTTCGCCTTCTCACTTTAGCTCGCCTTCAAACGGATGTTCTTAGGCTACCCAGAGGATACCTGGTCAAAGACCGGAAGTCGTGAGCTGCTTGAGTCATATGTAAAAGAATCGTTTCTGGCCACTCCCAAGTGAATGGCGATCAGAGAACTTTCCTCACTTGCGTGAACTTGTACACATGACTCCATCCTCCATTATTAGAACATAACTAGAAAATATGCAGAAATAGACCATAATCTTTAAAGGCCTCCAAATACCGAATTTATAATTGATGACATGTCTATGCACCATATAGTCGGACGGGAATAATGAGTGTCTTATAGAGTTTGGTTTTTGATCAGTCCGAGATAGCACCTATTGGCATGAGTTATTCTGCGTTGGATTTCGAGGCTGACGCTGTTGTTGCTGTTAATGCTGCTTCCAAGATAGGCGAAATTATCTATGACTTCGAAGTTATGTCTGTCATTTGTGGATAAAACCCAAATGCGATAAAAACAGACTTTGTCAGTTGAATGGGGAGTTGCATTGCAACCGGGTGCCGGGACCAAAGCACGGCAGAGGTTTTAGATGGGCCTCGAACACCAAGGTGGTTAGTGAGTCCATTCCACACTGCCAATTGGTGCTGAAAATGCTTAGCATTCTCAGGGTGCTGATCAACGCATTGATTTGATCCACTGTGCTTTTAGCGCCGTGGGGTAAGACTGTCGTCAACAGGTACCCACGTTAAGCACACCGGACGTTGTCAACAGTGACGTGGGAGTAAAGTCGCGAATGCGACGACTGTTTGTTTGATGATAGGAAATATTTCGTCTTGCCTTTTTCACTACCAGACCTATTATTCAGTATGGAGAAAACAGATATCTTCTTAGCTATGTAACTATTTTTTAACAACTTTTATTTAAAACGTCGATATAATTACTGGTTTGTGTCACATAAGCCATTAGGTATTTAAGCGGATGAATGTCTTCATTTCGAGCACAGGCCATAAGTTTAATTACAAACCTCAAGATATTCCATTTTTAAAAAGCTTATTTTACTTCACTATACCCTGTGCTCTATTAACGTTTTTCTGTGGCAGACAATTGTTTTTGCGAGTAACCCAGGCCTTTTCTATAATTAAATTATTAGTTAATTTCCCGTTTTCCCTATAAAAAATATGTTCTTTTATTCATAATGGTCAGTATTACAACCTCCGTTTTTTAGACAAAGTGAAATTGTGTAATTACGCATACGCCCTGTAGGCTTTCGTAATTTACTTACTGTATGATTGTAAGTGTTGTTGTCGGACGGCGCATAAAGCTATGACATAAAAAGGTATAGCTTCTTCTATAGAGACTCTTTGGACCATTTTCATTAGCTGGATATTAGGTTTTGATTTCATATCATCATTAACGTAACTCAATAGCTCTTGGTCTTCATACAGCGGTGCTGACGACCAAAATTAAGCACTTACTTCATTACCAACTTTCTTATGCTCTTGACATTTGAACAAATGTAAGTTAGGTTGGGTTTAAAGGTCCTTTGAGAAAATCCGAAGGTATGTCACTTAGATAACTAAACACGTCTACCAAAAAATTCTGAGTACTGATCATAAAGACTCTCTTTGACGAAAAAAGCTTTGAGGCCGTTAAAAATGTCTGTCTCGTAGCCTTAAACCTGTCGCTGATTCTCGATTGGGAGATCCACTTGGATGCTCCATTTTTTCAGATACATTTTACAGAAGCTTTCCGCATAAGTGCCAATCTATTAATGAAACTCCAAGGGTGATGATCCGACGATTTCTCAGTACTTACATCATTTTTTGACGGAGTACGTAATGTTTTCGATTGATTGACTGCTCAAATACCTCAATGTTTTTTTTTTTTTGCAATTGGAACTTTTTCAAATATTTTAACCACACCCCACAAGTTTTTTTATAATTACGTTATCGGCATGCGATGTTACGACGTCCAAATACGATGTTCGAAATACAATTGTAAATCCATTTTAATTACTCATACCATTCATTCAACAATTGTCTCACACGAAAATAAGACTTGCATGCGCTACATAATAGCACAATTTAGGGGACTGACAATTATTTCGTTTATGAATTAACATACAAACATACATATGAACTTACAAATGATGGTGCTGGCATTAACAGAATTGCTGTTTGTTTGCATATACTCGTACAATGTATTCTTATCAAATTTCTCCGAACCGTCCTCATGTAATCATAGAATTATATACATATGTATGTATGTACCATATGGGTTTTTACGTATGCATATGATTGTTTACATGCATACGTAAAAACCCATTCAAAAATTGCTCTTGAACCATTAGTGACAACAGCATTGACTTGGCAACACTGTTATTTCATACATATTTATATAATTTCTTCATTGCATTTATTATCTGTTGTAAACACATACATGTGTCTGCTAAATTCCTAATGGCATATGTATGTAGCTCAGTTTGTATAGGTATGAATGTGAGTTTTCAAATTAGCATGCATCAATATAGTATTCAAAACCGCGAATAAACCTTCGTAATAAACGCTATTCATTTAGTATATGTATATAAGTATATGTATTAGTGGGCTTTATAATTTGGGGTTTATACAATTTCTCTTTTAAGACATAACAAACGCCATCATTTACATACATACATATATAAGTATATATTGGGTAATCGAAAAGCCTTTTCGTATTTCTAATCAAACTTGAATTTATTTTTTTATATATTTCTGTACACTAATAAATAAATAAACTAATACTTGTATGTCCAATTTGGGCGACCACTTTATGCCATTTTCCGCTAGAAACATTATTCCATCAGTGTAAAAATTTAATCAGTGTTCAGTTCCAGAACGGAAGCGAGTGATTCATTGTTGTGCTACATGAACTGATACAGCATCGTCATATTTCATACCTTTACCTTTATCACTTAGAATTAGATATCTCAAACAGGGCTCAAGATATTCAATTAACTTGTTAAATAATTAACTTACCTGCGGGCAGAGTTCTCAATGTTTTATTGAGTTGAGTACCATCAGCACTGAGTTACAATCAGAGAAGAGCGTTGTACATATGTACATACATGTCCTCCGGTATTTATAGGAGTACAAAGGAATTTAAAATACCGTAACTTCGAAATACGAATAAACAAAGATAATATCAATCAGAAATGTATGATAAAGAGAGATAAGAAATGGAAGGCTTAGATTACACAGTATTGCCAGACTTGACATTATTAGAAAATAAGCTTAAAACTAACGTTAATAATCCAAAACATCCTGCCCGGTCGAGTCGGTCGACTCGAAATCCTCCTTCTCAAGCAACAGACATAGTTTCTGGATGGCTCATTTCATGTATCCTCTAGCGGTTTTCAAGGTGACATTGCGGACCACTCCATCAGCTCCGGGATGTACTATTGTCACTCGACCCAGGCACCAGTGGGTTGGAGGCAGGTTCACCCTGACATTCCTCGTGCGCCGAAGCCATTTGTTTCGTCTCTGCAGAATGGTTAGATACTCCTCACTCCATTGCTCCCAGAAAAACTGTTGTATTTGACGTATCCATTGCCATTGCTTCAATCGGTTGTTAGGGATATGTTTTATATCTGGTTCGGGAACTGCCAGTAGTGGAGACCCAATCAGGAAATCAACAGGTGTTAATGCAAGTTTCTCTTCAGTGTCGTCGTAAAGTGGTGTAATAGGACGGGAGTTAAGACAGCGTTTGTAACTGACTATACCACATGACCTGCGCACCTACGCAGCGTACCAAATGGTGATTAGCGGATTTCACTGCAGCCTCCCAGAGGCCTCCTTGATGCGGAGTACTGGGTGTTATGAAATGCCAATGTGTGCCCGAATTTGCTAACGATCGCTGGTTATTCTCACCCTGCCATGTTGCAAGGTCTTCCTTTAAGAGTCGGTTGGCACCAACTAACGCTGTACCATTATCACTATATAAATCCCGACAGGGACCACGTCGGCTGACGAAACGAGTAAAGGCATCTAAAAAGGCTTAGTGACCATACAAACAAAAATTGCGAGATACGTTCTGATAAGCGTTCGAGATCGTTTCGTTCCGGTTCGTAGTGTGAAGTGCCCAAAGTAATATGAGATGAACGGTCTAGCGGCTTTAATCCTCTGCCCGGGTAAGGACGCCATTTGCTGCTTCAGGACTTCCCCTCTGTGACGCTGACGCACAACACAGTTATGGATGAAACTTTTGCAGTGTAGATTCATGTGCCTGATGTAGTTAAAGCTTGACCAACTTCGTCGATTTTGGCAAAATAATAGGGAATCGTTGATCATGTCCTAGTTCGGCCTTGTGAATGCGTCCTCTAACACGTAGGATTCGGTTCTTATCTATAAAGGGATACAAAGGCATTATTCGACTGGAAGATGCCAAACCTGAACTAGACTTCAATTGACGGATTTCATCTGCAAAATGTTCTTCTTGTATATCTTATATATAGTGAAGTGGGTACGATGGGCAAAAGGTTCGTCTGATCTTCCACCGATGACTTCACCTTCTATGAGACGCCCCCACACATGTCAATCTTCACTTCTGGAGTCGAGGAAGTAATGGACGATAAAACCAAGGCGTCAATTCGCATTTCAAAATTAGATGTTGTTGATCTCAGAGTGAACGTAACGCTGCCTTTCACTTGAGTATTGATGATCGCGTTGATATAGCTGCAAACAGTTTGCTAGGGGATCCGTTATAAAGCTAACTTGTGATCCGGGATCACACAGGACTCGTGCCACTCGCTGCACCGATGCTTCTCCAAAGGCATATGTACGCGCTGTTGCTAAAAGAGTTATCGGCTTTGGATTGGCAGGGAGAGACCTTGCTGGTGCGGCTAGTAATTCTGTTGTGGTTGTTGGCACCTCCGTAGGTACCTCATTGCATACAGCTGGCGCAGTTATAGAAGAAAACGTTGACGTGTTGTTGAACTTGTCTCGACATAGGATTGTGTTGTGCTTGCGATCACAATTTCAACCTCTTAAGGGCTTCAAATCGTTGCGCGATACTAGGAGCCAATATTGCAGGATACAATTCTATGCGCTAACTCGCAATGTCCGGCATCCGTAGTAGCCACATGCGCCCTCAGTGGTCGTTGCTGACAGCAAACCATTAATGAGACCGATGGTTCAGGAACTAGGCTATGAGCACGTCTTTCCAGAAATTTCAATAGGTCTTCTAGCTGTGGTATCTCTGTAGTTGAGCACCTCATACACCAGTCACGCTTAGTTACGCCTGGAAGCTTAGCCACCACGATTGGTACAGCCAATGCACGCAGCGACTCATGAACCGTATCCACAATAGTCAATAACGATTATGATGACTCATGGGTAGCTGTTTTGAGGTTAAGAAAACAGGATACATGTATTTCCGCTGCCTGCTTCTTGTTGTCATAGCGGTCCTTGAGAGCCTTCCAGACCTCCTGATAGCCACCTGAATATATTCCACCAATTAAAGGAACAGTAGCCGCATTTACCGCCTGCCGAAGCTTTCCCAACTTAAAAGCTTCTGGATATGTCAAATTATGTACCAAATGCATCTTTGAACGCTAACCATTTGCACATGTCACCATCAAATAACGGGATAGCTAGCGGGTCCAATTTGAGATCAACCAAATGTACATCCAGAGATGTCGTGGGGCAATTGTTGGTGGAACTAACGTAAATAATCCTAAACATAACTATTCGAACTAATGTTTTCCTCTATTTTCCTTACTGTTTATCTAAATAGTCATGTCTATTTGTCCCCCTGTTTGTAAATATTAATTTTCTTTATGGTGAATATACATACATACATACATATGTCTTATTCTTCTTCTTTATTGGCGTAGACACCGCTTACGCAGTTATAGCCGATTTGGAGATACCAAGTGCCAAGTGCTTCCACAGGACCTTACTCTCAAAAACTCGTCACATTGCTGATGTTGTCATCGTCCATGCCTCTGCTCCATATAGCACGACGAGTATAATGAGTGACTTATCAATTGCCTACTCAGTCCGAAGTAGCACATCTTGGCAACAGTTATTCTGCGAGGTGGAATACTGTCATGAATATTGGTTATCGTTGGAATTTGACTGTATCATGCCCGAAAAGATTACAGCTGAAAGCTCAAGGAGGGTATACACAATACTAATTTTTATTTATTTTTAGTTATAAGACCTATCTTTTTCAAAAGAACGAAAAAGTTCACCAAGTTAAAAGGAGAAAAATTAAATGATACTCATTCACCAGCGAGGCATTGTGTTTTTCTCTTCTAATTAGCACCTGTTAGAACTATAAAAACTATAATTTTCAATGCAATAATTCATGCTCTTCAAAACATGGTTAAAAAACAAAAATTCGGCAATTTGATTCGTATTTCAAAATTCCGAGGGTGCTAACATTTCATTGACCACTTGTGTAATTTAATAATTGAATGCTCTTCAAAAAAGTTCTATAAAGTTTTTTTACTTAAAAGATATTAAGAGTTAAAATTTGATTATTTTAAATTGTTTTCTTATGAATTTTATAACTCAATGAAAAAAATCAATTTAAACTGCACGAAATTGTCTGCTATAATCTAATTTCAAATCTTACTCCATCTGAAGTTAGTAAATGTTAGAGGCAAACATAATCTTTACTTATATACATATATATATAGTTGGAAGGAAGGAAATATATCTTTTGAAATAAATGCAACATCTTACTTTTTATTGGAGTAGATTATCAACGATTTTAGGTTTTCGAGTGTAGCTAAAGGCTTTCTCCCATTCTAAGCCGACTAACAAATGATAAGAGTTTCTAAATTGGTCTTTTCAAGGCTTAAATAGTAACATCTTATGTACATTTGGGAAATATTATTATGATTTTCATCATTTCGATTACTGGATTTACAGCCTTACTTAAGAAATAAAATAAGGTGTGATAGAAGAATGATATTCGAAGGATATAGTAATAGTAACTCCGGTTCATTGTACACAAGAATTAATGAAAAAGAGATTACGATTTTTTCTACCATTTGACAAAAAAACACATTCATTAGTACCGTCGAACGAAAGGACGTTAAAGCGAAAATTGTTATTTGCCATTTCGAATGGACTATATTGTTCCAAAAAGTGGCATTTCGAAGTCATGAGTTAAAATAAATTATATTCCTGCAAGGGAATTTCATTTCACTTTTCAAAATTTTTAATTTTTTGAAATCTCCGAAAGTAGATTTTTAGAAAATTTTATGGCCTACAAGAATAGACAATACAAAATATTTTATCCTAAGCAGTCAAAACTTGTGATATTTCTATTGAAACCAGAATTTATTTACTATACAAGAAACTTTGACCTCTCTCCGACACCTTTTAAAATATAATATTATTATTAATATTTTCTTCCCACATCCCTGTGTTTTTTCTCTGTATATACTCTCCATACGTATATAAATATGGAGAATGTGAACACATTTTCAAACAATGAAGCACAGTTGCATTCTTAAAATAAAATAAAAGAAACTTAATTTCAGAAATCAATATTGAAACGTTAATGTATTTATATTTGGTATTTTGAAATGTAAAACTTAATTTTCACTGTTGCAAACAAAACAACCTTTCCCCTTTATTAGTACTTAAAAAAACCCAAATTCATTTCGCTTACCATTATATATTTTATGCTACATACACCTAATAATATAATATTTGTAGATATTCATAAAGTTAAATATTTAATCTACAATTTAAAGCGAAATTTACAAATTACAACCAAGTGCTTCAATTTCATCTAGGAAGTATTTCATATCGTCCTTCGTGAGATTTGAACTTTGCAAGACTAATCGGAAGAAATTCGGTAATTGTCGTAGGGGTTGATAGGTGATCATCATTGATCCCTTCTTGATCATACCCTCTTTGATCTTTGGTGCAACGGCATTTAGTTTTTGATTAAACAAATCACCACGTTGCATATTTCGTATACTGGGTGGTATATACCAGAAACTAATATTTGTGCATTCGGGCTTTTCCAACACCAATTCAAATCCTGGTCGCTCTCTGATCAGCTCAGTGATATATTCAGACATTTTGAATGCCTGATTGACATGCTCCGCCAAACCATTTGTACCCTTTGCCTTCCACATAAACCAGAATTTATAGACATCCGCACGTCGTCCACATTGTATGTGTTTATCACCGGTATCGAATGATGTGTCATAAAATTTATCCTTTTGGAAAAGATATGTTGCATTTGTGGAATGGCAATTGGTCAGTATGTCCTTATGCCGTGTGAGAAATGTAGAGCATTGCTGTGAAGCGATAAGCATCTTATGCGGATTCCAGGTGACAGAGTCAGAGCTGAGGAGAATGAAAAATATTTCAATTAAATTAAATTTCACAAAAAATAAATGAAATGAAGCAAAAAGCCTAAATCGTGGTCTGACCTAAGCAATCTAAAGGTTAAGTTTTTGAGTGTTTTGATGAGATTTTCAAGGCTTATTTTAAATTGAAGTCCAAATAAGCCAATATGAGTTCTGTAAATCATAAATTAGGTTATGTTAGGACTAAACGTAATGTCCACGGTGTAGATCACGCCTGCACAATGGTAGACACTCCCGAACTCTCGAATGTACTAGTATCTAAGTATGGAAAAGCATTATCTTTTCAGCGAAGAGTAGGCTTCACTTAGCTTAGCTTAGCTCTCTTCTGTTAGCATCAGCTGATACTGCATTAAATACTTTCAGGAAGAGTTTGCATTCGGACGACGGCTTAGAAATTCAACATACTTTTCAGGGTTCAAAGTTACATGAATTAATTGCACTTACCGTTCAATGCCGTTCAATAGATGACGATATTTGTTTGTAACTAGTGCACCGCCACCCCAGGCTGCATCTGTGTGGAACCACATGTTATATTTCTCACATATATCAGCAACACCGTTCAAGTCATCAAATGCACCTAAAACCGTTGTACCCGCCGTCGCAGAAACCATTAGTGGGCGTGCACCTTTGTTTATATAATGCTTGACTTTCGTCTCAAGATCGCCAATATCCATTTTACCGTATTGATCTGTGGCAATTTTACAAACACTCTCACTACCGAAACCCATGAACATGGCCAACTTTTCGACTGAATAATGTGCGTCTTGTGATGTGAAAATAATTAACTGTTGGCCACTAAATAATCCATTTTTCTGTAAAAATATATAAATGGGAATATAAGATTTGACTATATACATTGGTATACATATGATACATACATATGATCGATCATACTAACGAAAAATAAAATATAGTTTCAAAACCCTAAGACTGCAACTTGACAGATTTCCATCTTAAATGTCAGTTAGGGTACAAAATTTTTGCGACATATCATGTTAATTTTATCGGAATACAAATACATTTACCCCCAAAGAAACCATTCCAAGCATCATAAATAATTTGATTCAAAGCTGAGATAACCTCAATATGAGCTGTGATATCATTGTTAGTCATTGAGTATAATATACTCAAATATAATAATATGTAGTCAAACTATATTAAAACATAATCTGGATCAATGACAACTAAACGATGTGTGATGTGAAAACTGAGGAGATATCACAGACTTATATCTTAGTCTTAGGAAGCCCAGGCAGCTATTAGCCATCGTATTTATGCGGATGAATATCTCAATTTCAAGCACAAGCCACCAATTTATTTACTAACCTCAAGATATTCCTTTTTTAAAAGATTATAAATTTCTACGGGAATGTTGTATTGATTTTACTTCACAGAGTAATGGAACCATTAACATTCTTCAGAGGCAGACAATTGTTTTTGCGAGTAACCTAAGGCTTTATCCACAATTAAATTATTATCTTCTTGGATCTCTACGAATATGTAAATTTCGTTTCCCCTATAATAATAAGCTTCTTTAAAGTTCATAAAAGTTCATAAGAGTCAGGATTCTAACGTCAGTTTTTTAAACAAAGTGAAAAGTAATATGTGTAATTACTCATACGCCCTGAAGGCTTTCGTAATTTACTTAAGTGTATGAGTATAAGTGTTGTTGTCGGTTAAAATTTCACTCACAAACAATTTTGAATTTAAATAAATTGAATAAGGTCATGAATTGCTTTGCATTTGTTAATGGCATTGCTCTACGTACGTAGACAACATGCTAGGGCAATTCGATCAGCTTATAAAGCTTTGACATAAGATGGCATAGCTTCTATTATAGAGGCTCTTTAGATCATTTTCACTTGCTACATAGATATTAGGCTTTGGTTTCTTATCATCACTAACGTGACCCACAACTCTTGAGCGGTCTTCATACAGCGGTGCTTACGACCGAAATTAAGCACAAACAACTTCATTAGCAACTTTCTTATGCTCTTGACTTTTGAATAATTGTAAGTTAGGTTAGGTTAAAAGGTTGAGCCTGTGACAAAATCCTAAGGTATCGCACTTATATAGCTAAAAACGTCAGTAAAACTACCTAAAAATTCTTAGTAATGATCATAAAAACTCTCATAGACGAAAGAAAAAAATCTTTGAGGCTGTCACAAATTTCGGACTCGTAGCCTTAAATTTGTCGCTGATTCTCGACCGAGAGATCACACTTTTATTCTCCATTTTTCAGATATGTATCCCTTACAGAAACTTTTTGCATCTCCTCAAACGATGACGATTTCTCAGTACTTACATCATTTTTTGACGGAGTACGTAATGTTTCGATCGCTATTCAAATACCTCAATATTTTTTTTGCAATTGGAACTTTTTCAAGTATTTTAACCACACCCCATAAGTTTTTTTTATAATTACATTATCGGCATGCGATGTTACGACGTCCAAATACGATGTTCGAAATACAATTGTAAATTCCTTTTAATTACTCATACCATTCATTCAACAATTGCCTCACACGTCCATAAGACTTGCATGCGCTACATAATAGCACAATTTAGGGGACTGACAATTATTTCGTTTATGAATTAACATACAAACATACATATGAACTTACAAATGTATGTGCTGCCATTAACAGAATTGCTGTTTGTTTGTACATATATACTCGTATAATGTACTCTTATCAAATTTCTCCGAACTGTTCTCATGTAACCATAGAAGTATATACCATATATACATGTATTTACATGAATACGTAAAAACCCATTCAGAAAATGCTCTTTAACCATTAGCGACAACAGCATTGACTTTGCAAGACTCTTGTTTCATACATATTTATGTATATAATTGCTTTATTGCATTTATTATCTGTTACAAACACTTACTTACATACCTATGTATGTGTATACGTATATATATCAGCTAAATTCCTTTTTATACTCTCGCAACAAAGTTGCTAAGGAGAGTACTATAGTTTTGTTCACATAACGGTTGTTTGTAAGTCCTAAAACAAAAAGAGTCAGATATAGGGTTATATATACCAAAGTGATCAGAGTGATGAGTAGAGTTGAAATCCGGATGTCTGTCTGTCCATCCGTCAGTCTGTCCGCCCGTCCGTGCAAGCTGTAACTTGCGTAAAAATTGAGATATGTATCATGATGAAACTTGGTACACGTATTTCTTGGCTCCATAAGAAGGTTAAGTTCGGCCCACTGCCACGCCCACAAAATGGCTAAAACCGAAAACCTCTAAAGTGTCAAAACTAAGCCATAAATAAAGATATTAAAGCGAAATTTGACACAAAGGATCGCAATAGGGAGGGGCATATTTGGACGTAATTTTTTGGAAAAGTGGGCGTGGCTTCGCCCCCTACTAGGTTTTTTGAACATATCTCGGAAACTACTATAGCTATGTCAACCAAACTCTACAGAGTCGTTTCCTTCAGGTATTTCTATATACAGTTCAAAAATGGAAGAAGTCGGATAATAACCACGCCCACCTCCCATACAAAGGTTATGTTGAAAATCACTAAAAGTGCGTTAACCGACTAACAAAAAACGTCAGAAACATATCACTTTATCATGCGAGAGTATAAAATGTTCGGTGACACCCGAACTTAGCTCTTCCTTACTTGTTGTATATGTAGCTAAGTTTGTATATAGGTATGAATGTGGTTTTTCAAATTAGCATGCATCAATGTAGTGTTCGAAACCGCGAAATAAACCTTCGTAATAGACGCTCTGTTTAGTATATATAGTTTTGGACTTTAAAACCCCAAATTACACAATTTCTCTCTTAAGGCATAACAAACGCCCTCATTCACATACAAATAACTATATATTACAGATAAAATACATGAAAGTGTATGAAATTTAAATTGAAAATGTTTTAGAATTTTTATACTGTATATAAATTAAATTTTTATATAATTTCAAGAAAATGCATATTCTAATACCTCTGAACTATGATATACATATTCAATACCTCATACACATACATACCTATGTATGTATATGTACTCGTATATAACATACAAAATTATTATTTCACACACTTTACCTTAATTTCGTGTTTGAACATATTTTTAACACCAAACTAGTTTTCATACCCAAAATGTGGTGATTTTTCTTGTTAAAAATAATAATTTAATCAGTTATTTGTAATTAGTGAAACTAAACCGACTTGAGAAAAATATTCAGCTATCGCATTTTTTATAATTTCAAACAGCATTTGTGGAGTTTGCCACATTTGGGTCTAACAGAAGTGAGTTTATAAGCATTTCAAAATCGAAAGGAAATATTGCAGTGTGCATTGACCTATGATAGCCATATTTAGCGGAGCTTTATTCTATAAGATATTCAAAGTAATGTTTTCTTTCCTCCTTATCTAAAAGAGCTGCTCATTTACCGGAACTGGATCCTTTACCTTTATCACTTAGAATTAGACATCTCAAACAAGGCTCAATATCTTGAGATATTGAATTAAATATTCGAACTAATGTTTTTCTCTAATTTCCTCCCTGGTAATCAAAAAGAGGAAAGTTATATAATTTTTAAATCGTCTTCTACCGCTGGTCTATTTTCATTTACATATGAGAGTGAGTCCCACAATTTTTTAGATATCACTGGGAAATTGGACACTCGTCCTTTGCTCCCCGAAACCGATAGCGGACCACTGTATGAACAATGTGACAATTTTCCATTACAAAATTTTGTACAGATTATTGTTCAAGACAACGTTATAATCTCCGAACAATTCACCTCATCGATCAAACTCAAGATTAGTGTATTATACCCTATTCCAAAAAATACATTTTAAGGATAATATTCCTTCGGTACAGCCGAGAAAAAATTGCATGAAATTGCTATTTCGTATCAAAATGCCATAACTTTTTTATACCCTGTTATACACATATGTATGTACATGTTCAATAAATACTGAAAAACTCATAACCTCATTTTTCAAATAGGGGGACACTGTCACTATTGAACTACCTTGAAAAAGGTAATTACAGATATTAACCCATAACTTCAATTTCATAATAAAATGTCAATATAAAAATTGTATATAAATGTTCAATAACGATTGAGAAAAATTTGATTCTATTTACTTTACTCCCACAATAAATTGTTAAAGTTAGGCCCTTTTTGAGAACCTAATCGCTTAAAAAATATTTTGAAAGCGTCAATGCGTGTCATTCACTCAACTAAGTATGCTAATATGAAAAATTTTCACACATTTACTCACCTTAGTTTCCGGTGCAAACTTGTAACGTGCACAGCTGATGCCATAACCGTTGGCAATTGAGCCACCTGGACAGAAAATGCCATCACCATAACCATCATTTGGAAAACCAACAATTCGACGCATTTCAGCCAACACGGTCTCTTCCATTAGCGTAAAAATCGGTGCCACCTCATAAGTATACACACTGGGATTCAATGCATCGGTTAACCATTGTCCAATCAAAGCATAAACATCTACACCAGAATAAAGTTGATTTATAAAGTACGGATGTCCGGTCTTAACCGAATACTTAATTGTCGCTTTCAATAATTCAATCAGTTTTGCGTGCGTTTCCGGTTCCGCGTTCAAATTAAAATCAAATAATTGCTGCAATTCGCTCGGTGCACGCCACTCCACCACTTTACTGGCACGATTTGTGCCTGTCAGCACAGCCGATTTGATGATTTCATCCACGCAGTTGCGTATGAAACCCTCAGAGTTTACATCAGGATGCCCGGATACGTAGTGTGCTGATGGTAGTATGTCAGTCATTTTATTGTTATTATTGGTGTTATTGGCGTTGTTGATCTTTGTTGTGCCGTTGTTCTGTTGCGTCCTCATTGCTGACCCTTTCACATCTGCACCGGGAATATCTAAGCTGCATGCGATGGCTTCCGTTTTGGCTGCATTTAACGTTGCGACGCCTGTCAGTTCTTTGTCAACGCTCTGCAAGTGCTTTTTAAATATAGACTCATTGTAGTGAGTGGGTAAACTATTGCTGGCCAACATTTTTGCGCTTGTATTTGTTTGTTTTGATTTTTTTTTTGCTTTTCTGTTTTTGCTTGTTTACCTTTTTTTTGCTTTGTTTGTTTTGTTTATATTTTGTTT
Organism: Bactrocera dorsalis; assembly: GCF_023373825.1. Classification (NCBI taxonomy): domain Eukaryota; kingdom Metazoa; phylum Arthropoda; class Insecta; order Diptera; family Tephritidae; genus Bactrocera; species Bactrocera dorsalis. The sequence goes on along the minus strand of NC_064303.1, from coordinate 28,245,837 downwards.
TTACTGTTAATTTCTTCAACTATATAGGCAGGCACACAGAAGACGTACATATGTGGTCTATTTATTGTGTCATATAGGGCAGTAAATGGTCATGTAATGCTCGATGGCCCACTGTGTTTCACGAGATTTGTTGAGCTTTTCGTCGTTGCAATTTATTATATGACAGTTTTTATTTTAGTTTTTTTTTATACTTTGATTATATGTACACTTGTTGCTTGAATATCACATACACAATTACATACATATACATATATTTTAGTTCAGCTAAATCTGCTTCTGCTGTTCATAAATTAAAGAAATAAATTCACTATTCACTCTGTGCATAATTCTTTTTTAGTGCGAAATCTTCTTCTATTTGCATATAATGATATTCTTTAGCACAAAATTCTTTGGTTGTAAGTTATTCAGCTTCAGATAAACGACGGTGCAGTTAAATTACTTCAGGACGATCTTAACAACAATTCGCGTCTTACCAATCTGAGTGTCCGCCAAAATGTGCTGCTGCTTTTATAAATGCTCGCACTTGCAAGATCGGTCTGATTGATCTGTGCAAGCCGAACGGCGAGCACTTACATTCATACGTATGCATGTACATACAGATACGTACATACGTATGTATATGAGCACTTCGTGCTTCGTTTTGATTCTAACGTTTTTACTCGTTGCGCTGTCGTCGACGCTAACACTGCTTAACGATGTAAGTTCACTGTAATTACTTACATATGTATGTACCACATGTACATAAATGCAAATGTATGTAAGTACTGTGGAATGTTACACCTGCAAAGTTGTCGCATGCCATCTGTTGTGGTGATGCACTTCTACTTACATACCTACAAATGTTTCTAAGCATATACATACATATGTTTGTACATATGTCCATATGCAATGCTTAGTTGACGCATGTTTATTTGTATGTATGTATAAGTCATGTAGTTTCGTGCAACATTTATGCACCAGATATTTATGATCTGTGGACTTTCCCGTTTAATCTGCTTCAAATTCGCACAATTTCGCTAATACACATACAATATTTTTGTATTAATGTACATATGTAATTTTTAAGAAATTTATAATGTATATTATGCATGTATTAAGGAACAGTGACACTTTCAGTAAATAAATAATATAAAAACAAGAAAAAACGTTAACTTCGGTTCCACCGAAGCGGTAATATCTTTCAAAAATAAAAAGATTTACACTGAAGAACTTGATTCTAATCGGTCAGTTTGAATGACGGCTAAATGCTATAGTGGACTGATCTTAAATATTTGTTCAATGGTTGTACCTCTGATCGTTTAATTTGTATCACTGTCATATGCTATAGTGGTCTTATATCGTCGGTTCCGACAAATTAGCAGCTTCGAGAAACATACATACATATGTAAAATTTAAGATAGATATCTCAAACTTAACTTTCCCTATTCAGAGTATAATTAGTACTTTTGTGGTTTATTGTAAGCTCTTATTTCCCATCTTCGATAGTTCTGATGCTTAAAATTTTGTGTGATCGGTATAAAGTTTAAAGAGCAATCTTCAGAGCATTTCGACAAGAATTTTAAACTGAAAAAATGGTGCCGATTAACGAATAAGAGCAAGTCATACACAAACCAGAACTAAGGCTTTCCTATAAATATTACTCGAAACAGAACTATTATATTTAACCCATTTTTCTAATAGAGGGGAGGGTTGTTTCACAGTTGTATTATATAATCGTATATATACATATATACATATATATATACATATATATATACTATTTGTGAATGTTCATAACTCATTTCGTATATGATTTCCATTGCACAACAAAAATCACTGAGCACCCAAATTCATTTCAAAAATTATTGACCACCCTTGGTGAATATTCATAAAAAAAACCGGGTTTATTTGAATACGACATATACATACAAATGTATATGAAGGGGTTGAGCAATGCTCACTCATCATATTAATTTACTATTATTTTCATGTATTAGTATTAACAAAATATAATACTGACTGATAAAAACTAAGTTCTTAGATAAAATATTTTTTTATTTGTAAAGGGTATTTTAGCTTCAGAGCAACCGAAGTTAATGTTTTTTCTAGTTTTTTGGCGTTTTAATCCTTCATAGTAATAACCGTATTTATATGTACATAAGTATATGTATATTCATTTTAGGCAACAACAACTAAACATTTATAGAAATTAAATACTTTCATTAACCAAAATAATATTAGTTTCTGTATACATGTGTATATCAGACAAGATATGTCTTTATCGAGACAGAGCTCTTAAAAAAAATTCAAGTTTAAGTAAATTTAACTGATTCGCTCGCAAGCCCCTTACCTGTATTGATGGGTGTGTCGATCAGCTGTGTCGAGACATTGTGGCGCAAAATTCCATATACACATATATGTATGTACATATATATACACACATATTTATATATACATATCTACACATGTGTGTTAGCGACCAACTAATTATATTTTTGAGAAGTTAAAATTTATTTACATCCCTTTTTGTTACAATAAAGACTTCAATAAATAAATTAAACACGTTTGTCAACATATGTTGTTACTGTGCTGCCAATTAACGTTATCCAAAATAACTTCAATTAGTCAATATTCCATAACTTTCGTCTTAAACAAAGGGAAGCACCGCACCACATCGGATTTAATAATGTTGCTGCAGACTGATGTAAAACATACATACATATGTACAACCACATGTAGCCCCATAATTGTATACGCATGTGAATTAGTCAGAAATACAAGTAAGAATACGTTTCAAGCAAAAATGAATTGGTCACAATTTTCTCGTGGCGGGTTTTCCCCCAACTGTATTTGGGTTGCCTTACTTCTTCGGCCAATGCAAGAGAAGTGCGGAAGTTCATATGGTGTTTACTTTCAATTTTATTTTGTTTTTTATAATCACAAAAAAACACATGCTCGTATTTACGTATTATTTAAATGTTTTAATTATGTAGCGGTTAGTTAAGGTAAACTTCAAAAGCTAAAGTATATACTCGTACACATACTTACATATATACTGCAAATTTTGTGTTGCTCTTATTATAACAATATTTCAACAGTGAAATTAATATAGGTTGAATACTATATTACACTTGATCTCCTTTTTGCACGGTTAACTGGAACGGTAATTACCCGTGCAAAAAAACAGACTTTCCTATAAAACTCACTATAAGGGAAGTTAGAAGACCGAAAAAGTGAATTTTCCAGAATTTCAGAGGAAACTTTTAAATTTACTGATAAAAAAATGGGTACATATATTACCTTTTTATCTTTTAACTGTATTTTAAGACATACATATATAGTATTAGAAAAAAAATTTATTTGTAAAGAAACTACAGCTGATCTCCGAGAGCTCCTCTCAAAAATGCCCTTTTTGGGGTGAGCACTATACCTCTGAACTGGATCGTCTGAAATTAAAGAATAAGCAAAATAAAATTTTTTGAGAAAATGGCGGTTTCTAAAAAAAATCGTTTTCTATCCTAAATTTTGGACTTAAATGTTTTATTTATCGGTGAAAAAAAAATTTTCGATTAATTGGTAGAGCGTCAGGACAAAGATTTTCGCGCGACGTGTTTCTGTGAGTGGTGCAAGCCGAAAATTCAGCGTTCGTTGGAGCAGAGGTACGCGATTAAATTCTGGGTGAATCTATGTAAATCTGCGACAGGGGCGTTTGATATGATCAAGCAGGCTTACCCAGATGTTGCTGAAGCAAGAAGAAGTGTTTTTCGGTGTCACCAGACCTTTTTGAAGGGCCGCGAAGAGACCGCATTGGAAAAGTGGCCGATGAAAGGCAAGCATTTTGAGACGACAGAGGGGATCCAAGCAGCATGCACCTCGGCTCTCAGGGCTATTCCGAAGAATGCCTTCCGTGACGCCTTCACTTCTTAGAAATAGCGCTGGCAGCGCTGCATAATAAATTTCAAAGGTCGTGTAAATATGTTATGTTTGTGATTAAAAAAAATCCTCATTAATCGTTGTCCTTTGCCTTTACTTCTTCATACAGCTTACGGTAGCATTCTACTACTTCATTTAATTGGCGCTGAAACCGTTCTGTGTTCTCATCTACATACAAGTATTTAATATCCTATATGCATATCAGGGTGGGTCAAAAACAAGTGAAGTTTTTATTCGCTTCGTACTCTGAAAAATTGGTGGATAAACATCACTCAGAAAGACTCCCTATACTATCACAAAGAAAATTTTGTATATCGTTTTTACTAACTTGAAAAAGTATTTTCTTTCATAGATTTCATAGGATATTTATTGCTCTACAAAATGGTCTACTACGTTTTTTTTGTTAAAATAAGCATTTCAAAGATATTAATGGTTGAAATTTAACAAAGTTATGCCAAATTTGTTCTTTCTTTTGATTTTTATAACTCTGAAAAATCAGAATTTTTAATTGCAATGCCCAAAATTCTATAGAAATTTTTCTGTTTTACAAAATTTTTCGTTTAAGTTAAACGTTTACCAGATATTAATTGTCAAAAATCAATGAAAAAAAAAAAACAAATTTAAATATAAAAAATAAGTTTCCGTTTTCGTACAGCAGTAAATGTCCTATAATATAGCTATGCTATAGTTATCCGTTCTGAATAATTTCTTCGATAACTGCAATATTGCCAATATATTAAATGGTATAGTGGTCCGATACTGACATTTTCAACAAATGAGGATTTTCTTAGGGAGAAAATAAAGTGTGCAAAATATCAAGAACAATGTTAGTTCGCATATATACAGACAGACATGTTACAAACGTCGTGGCAAACTTCTATACTAACAAAGAAGGAAGAAATAAACATGCTATTATACAAAATAGAGGCTAGTTGGACAATCTTCTGAGAAGATTGCGAAAGACAGTGATTCTAGGAACTCTTAAGGGAGACACCTACCTTAAAAGTACCTATTAAATTATGAAAAAAACAACCTTTTTGTATATTTCAATATTTTATACTATGCCTTACCATACAAATACCATACTGAAATTTTCAATTAATATCAAAAAAATTTTCGGAGTTACAGTGTTCTAAAATTAGTTGATCTATTCAATCAGTTTCAAAAATCGATTTTTAGCAAATCAAAAACGATCAACATTTGGGCACAATATATTTTAGGCTCCATCAACAGAGAAGGCAGAAATCATTGTATGGTTCTGAGGATCCTTTCCTTAGAGCAGGGGAGATCACGTGTAACTCGAAAAATATTAATGTATTCGAGAATATGTATAAATATTCCCTTGAAAGTTTTGAAACAGTTGATAAAGTACTTTTTAAATTCCAAAAATCATCCTTTTTAGGCTGTTCTCCTCAACCTATTAGACTTTATAGCCAAGTACGTTGTTTTCACCTTTATTATTTCAATTCAATTATTTGAGATAGATATACTTGTAGAGTTGTATACATATGTATATATAAACGTCTAGGATGACAAGACGAATCGAATTCCGGCTGACTGTGACTTAGCAAGGTGAAACATGAGTAAAAATCAAAATATCATAATGAAATTTGGTAAACATGGTTAGGCTTGATGTACATACATGTCTTCCACTCTATTGAAGCCCCAGTGTCTATGACTTTTTACCGAAAATATATTTCAATATAGTATCGGTATGTATTATTGAAATTCGGAGAGAATGTTTTCTTTCTAACAGTATGCCTCTCTGTCCAAAATGTGTTGATACTTCCCGTATCCCCCATAAGTCTCACATAAAAATGTTCGAACTTCCAGTTGACTGTGTGCCAAATACATTTGTCAATATGTGAGTTATGTTAATAAAATTCTCTTTCTAATGATAGTTTATTTTTGTGCCTACAGTGGATAAAATCGGCTAAAGCTAAAGTAGCCTAACACTAATATAAAAGTTAACCCACGCTTGATCATAACAAATTTCGAGATTATAAAATATATTTTGAATTATGATTATTCCCTTAAATATCATTTATTTATACTCAAAACTTACTGCACAGATTTGGTAAGGCATGCGAGGAAATAAAACCGAAAGGCATTCTAAGTTCTATCAAAGTTTCCGGTTAAGTAGCAGATATACGTCAGCAGTTTTTTCTGTGTCGATAATAAATTTTAATCACCTGACTTGCACCACTTGCCTTACTGCACAGATTTGGTAAGGCATGCGATGAAATAAAACCGAAAGGCATTCTAAGTTCCATCAAAGTTTCCGGTTAAGTAGCAGATATACGTCAGCAGTTTTTTCTGTGTCGATAATAAATTTTAATCACCTGACTTGCACCACTTGCCCCACTGTGCTTTGCACAAGTGGAGTTAAGAGCATCAGAATGCTGTAAACTTGTATAAATTTACTCATATGTGTATGTGTGTATGTATATACCATTAGGTGTGTATGTATGTGTGTATGCGATATGCATTTATTTTAATCTGCGGAAGTAAACCCGAATAACAAAACTGAAAAGAATTGAAAAAAGTGAGTGAATATGAGCACGAGCAAATTGTTAACAGAAGCTTAGAAACAAATGACGTTTACAACCTACATATGTGGTTTATTAATAAATAATTATTCGCATAGCATTGTAATTATATTTAATTATGTGCTATGTACGTATGTATAGTGTGTATTTAACTTCATCGTTTTCACTGAGACATTCATAATGGAATATGTGTACTAATTATCAGCCTTTAACTGTTACAAGGACATTGAGTAAATGTAATTCTTTATAAATATATATGTAAATATGTACGTTGATATAACAGTTGTAGTTTTACAAGTCAGTACGTAACTTGCAATTTAATTCTGCCAAATTTACTATGAATTTGATTCGATAGGTCTAAAAAATGTTTCAACTAAATATTAACCGGTATTTATGACGTTAAACACTATGTAAAATATTTAATTAATATATTTGATGAATTTACCGACAGTTTTTCCGGATTTGTAGTTGACCATGAGAAAAACTTTAAACTTCCAAGTTCAGACTAGACGAACATATTAGACGGGCGACTGCTATGGGTGAGTGGGTTGATTGGTTGTGTGGCTACCAGTCGGCAAATAATAACGAAACACACATTTGACTTATACTGAATATGTTATAGTTATGTGGAAAATGTTTTACACTGAAACCGAGCTTTTGTAAGAGCTTTTAAATTCCTGCTGATCTCCAATTGGCGACAACATCGATAAGGAAGAACGACTGACGCGCCTTTGTGAAGGTGGCTATAATCGCGTAAGCGGTGCCTACGACTATAAAGATGAAGAAAATCTAAGACAAAACAATATTGAGTTATTAAACCTCAAGTTTTAGCTGAGAAAGCTTGATGGACGTTAGGGTGAGACGATGTCTTTTGTTGTTTTAAAGGTTATTCAGGACCGGCGTTCAGTTCGGATTGGAGTTCAGTTCACGGCTGAAACCTTTGCGTTCGCTGTTTGGTCGGTAAGCAAGAAATGGTCTCTTAATATTTCTAGAAGGCAGCTCCGTTCAAAGCATATACATATGTTAGGTTAGGTTAATCTGGTAGGTCAATAAGCCACGCATAGACCAGTTTGGTCCTTTGCGACACCAGATGGCGTTCAATTACTAAGTCCAAGAGGAGTAGTCATAGTTTAGGATGCCTGCCCTTGTCGTGAATTCTAACAGTGAATTGTGCCTTCCGTATGATGACGTCGACGACAATATAGATTATCCTTACCATCCTAACGGAGACTAGGTACCCGCTAAAACAACAATCCGTTATTAAGATGACAATCAAAGCAGATAACTGTAAAGTTGGTTTCTACGAAAGCATTCTAGTAGAAATTGCTTGGAGAGAAGTGCTCCACAGGTTACATCAGGGGGCATCCTGAAGCTTCTTCGGCTATCCGCCAGGAATATCTCGTTGCTGCATAGTTTCTGACGATCCGGTCAACTGCCTTGTATGTTGCCAAAAACGATTTTTTGTATTTTCCTGGGTTCAACCGGTCAGGAACTTGAGATTTTTGTTGCTCTCTGTTTTTTGACAATAATCGCGGTCGTATACGAAGTGAAAGAGTACCGGCAATCAAGTATAACACCTAAAATCTTAGGGTTGTTAAAAGTCGGTACTTGAATGCCATCGACTGCAAAAAAACCTATGTTGGCTGAAGAAGTTTCAAGATATAGAAGTTAAACACGAGCCGGTAGAGAACACCACCCTGCAGAACCCTCTGCTTCTTTCTTAACTTCGAAATAATACGAATTATTTTCTACCCGTCAGATAATTTATGGTCCACCTCTTCAGCCCTGTAGCGTTGAACCATTGACTGTGTCGATTTCTCGATTTCGATGCATTTAGTGCGGCTGATTGTTTTAGCTACGAAAATGGGTAACATATTTAGGAGGTCCACATACATAGTCTCATAAAGTTATAAGTTATAACCAACTGAAAACTGGAAACATAGCGTTCAGAGTTGTATTTGCGTAAACTTATTTTAGTATGTGAACTATAACAACAAATTTTTTAAACTAGTATACAAATTTATGATTTTGTGATTTCACGATGCTTTATGACACGTTGTGAGTACCCCAATTGCTTGAGTAGAAATTTTGATGCGTTCTGGTTACGTAGATTTAACTGCCCTCTTATAAAGTACTTTGTATTCAATTTGTGAGTTTCAAGTTTTGCAAGAATATCGCACAATATATTGTAATTTAAAGACGAAATCTAACTTTTGGAAATCTATTTAACAAATTTCAAATTTATTATATTTAAGAAATTTAATATGTATGTATATTAAAAACCCAAGTGTACGTAAGTATGTATAGAATATTTTGGCTTTTAAAGCTTATATTTTTAAGTTATTCATGGAATTGTTCAACCCGTTATCAATGTCCCATATAACAAGTTGACCATCAACACCAGATGTGCTTATTTTTTTACCATTTTCCTTTTCACCAGCATACAAGCGAATACAAGTTATAGCGTTTTGATGTATTGAATCAACATTAGTATCAGAATTTTCAGTTCTTAAGTTTCGATCCAACGATTGGAAAATACGCATAGCGGATATACCGCTAGACTCTTTCTTTTGTGATTTATCTAATTTAGCCGTTAGCACCAATTTTAAATTATCAACCAATGTATAGACCAATGGAACACAGCTATGGCCAGCCACAACTATGGACACTGGCGATATCCAAACACAAGAAAGGAAGGGTAGATACTGTGTTTTGCAACGTACAAATGCATTGCCATTGGTTGCATCGGCAACATTAATGCAACTATCATGACCAATCCAACAAATTTTATTTCCATCAGCAGAAAAGTTGACATCGTTTATCCAGCCACCACCTGAATTCGTTGAGTTTTTAAATTCTGCCATGAGATTTCCTAATGGCATCCGATTGCCCCAAGGTGTTGGACTTGGTTGATCCTCAATGTCTTTAATGTAAGCTGAAAATACACGGACCTGAAATATATAAATAGGTATTATTAACAGTCGTAATATATTAAAAAAACACGAAAAAAGTTAACTTTGGTTGCAACGAAGCTATAAACCTCACAAAAGTTTCCAAACAAGAACTATAAATTTATATTTTTTTATAATATTTCTAATTTCAGTAAAATCTAGGGACTTACTTTATAGTCGGTTGATCCAGCCACAAGCAATACATTATTTGGATGCCAATCTAAAGAGGTAACTGTCGAACGAATCGGCTTTTTAATATGCTTGGACACCCACCAGTCATTTTCAGACTCAAAATAGCACACTGATATCAGGCGTGCACCTGAGCCAACAGCGAATTTATTTTCTGCTGGCGACCATTTAACACAAGTAGCTGCACGATTGATACGCAACAATACCAAAGTGGGTTTCCATTTACCATCATCCGCTTGGGACCAGACATAAGCGTTCCGATCAGCAGCACAACTTACAATGCGATTCGTATTTTTCGCCCAATCTATACCCATTACTCGTAAATCATGTTGATTTAGCACATCGGATAACTTCCAATCATTACGTTCGCGGCTATAGATATGAATTTCATTGTTGTTGGGCGAAAGAGCAATTTCTATTTGAAATGAAAGTAACAAAAAACATAAAAGTTACTCATAAATGGATGACTAATAATGACAATTTCTTGAGTTCCAAATATTTACGTGAGCGATCTTTATTCCAAGCATGACAAGTTATTGATGCTAGAGAGCCTCCAAATGTATATCGTTCGGACATTGTTGGTATAAATTGATAAATGCAAAGATATTTATAATACTTTTAAATGTTTTTGAAAAATTAATCGCGGACTCTGGGCCGTCTACACGATTATCAAGAAAAGTTGTTAACTATGACTAATATTAGTCCAAAAAATGCACTTGTACCACAATATCCAAAGAATTTTTTATCTCACGGAACGTTTTTACCGATTTGACAGCTAGCAGTGCTGCCACTTTAATATTCACAAATTAATAAGAAAAAGTTCTCTCTGTCACTAAGAGTGGCCAGAATTTTTATGGTAATTGATTTGGGCATATTTAAACATCAGATCTTAAAACTTGTTTGTTGTATTTTACTCAAAACTCAGGTTTTCAAAGTCAATGCCACTCAAAACCTCAAAACTGCTGCATTTATATTTACTAATTTTTTTCATTTTAAAATCACAAATTAACTGCTTTTTTGCAAAGAATTGCGTTTCTTCTTTCAAAGTTTTCCCAAAAAGTGAAAAATTTAAATTTTTCAAAACTCCCTTAGCGATTGTAAGGCGATTAGAAAGAAATTATTGTCAATCCCGCATGTTTTAAAACTTCTCTGTGAATACTTTACGGAATATTCTCCAAATGTCATTCTACCAAAAACATTTGGGTTCTTAAAATTGATTGAAAAAAATTATACAAATTGGCCATGCTTTACACGAATTAACCGTACAACCCATTGATTTTAAAATTTATCGACATATCTTGCATGAATAGAACAAGGCAGTCGCAGTGTTCACACAAGGACTCTTCTGTTACTTATTCTAGGCAAGCTCTCTTCTGGTGTCGCTCATAACTTATACTCGAATTACGAAAATTATGTACCTTTTAACACCATATTATCTTTTATTTTGCTTTTTTTTCTTTACTTTTCATTTGACATCCACCAATATTTACAATTAGAAATGACAGAAGTATTTATACGAAAGCAGAAACAGCTGTTGAGTTCGTCATCAAGAGAAGCAAATCTGGAATAGCACTAAACAATTTAAGGGCACACCTTTCATATATTATTACTTTTTAAATGGAAATCGTAGATACATATTACAGCAAAGATGAATATGTGGAGACTGTAGGTTATATAAAATTAAATTAGCTTAAACAAAAAAATACACAAAATTTTCCCATTAACAGGCTTCTGGAAACAAGGTGAGCAGACAGACCGTCCTATGCGGATCACAAAATATTGTTCTAAATGGTAAAGTTGTTGTCCAAACCGGAGCGATAATTCGTGGTGATTTGGCAAATGTACGTACGGGTCGTTATTGTGTTATAAGCAAAAATGCCGTCATCCGTCCGCCGTACAAACAATTCAGTAAAGGCATTGCATTCTTCCCTATGCATATAGGCGATCATGTTTTTATTGGTGAAAGTGCAGTTGTGTCGGCGAGTTCTATTGGCTCATTTGTGTATATAGGAAAAAATGCAATTATTGTGAGTGAAATATAATTTAGTTTATTAAATACTTAATATCAACTTTAACTTTGCTCAGGGGCGACGTTGTGCGCTTAAAGACTGCTGCATCATAGAGGACGGTGCCGTACTACCACCAGAGACAACTGTAGCTAGTTATATGCGTTACACCGCTAAAGGAACCATCGAAGGAGGTCAAGGTAATCCAAATTTTGTTCCGGCGGCAATGCAAGATCAAATGGTTGACTATACCAAATCCTTCTATGAGCATTTCTTGCGAAATCCACAAGCGGGTTGAAACACTTAATCGTTTACTTTAAAGTATTTTTGTAAGCTTATAATTTCTACACGTAATCATAAAGAAATGTTTCTAAAATATAGTTTCTAATCTCATTCAAATATATAATAAATAGTTCTATAAAACTAATAAAACTCCAAGTTTAATGGTTGCTTCTGCAAGTCAAAACGACTTTTTAATCTATTATACCAGTTTCAACTTCGTAAGCCGGGTGACCCATCTCAAATATTGGATATGTTAAACCGGTTCGCCGGGCAATGTCTTCAGCCGTTTCTTCAGAATTATTTAAAGCTCGTGAATTTATGTTTTCGTTCATAAACAACACTGTAGAAGTATTGCGACAGTTAGAAACAGTTGCGGCTACATGTAAAGGTGTTTGATCCCCATCAGATTTCGCATTTACATCAGATCCATGTTGTAGCAGTAGTTCAGCACATTCTGCATTACTCCATTTACATGCTGAATGTAATGGTGTCCAGCCCATATTTGTCCGTGCATTAGGATCAGCTTTGTATTCAAGTAACAGCTTAGCTATGTCAACGAAATTATTATAGCACGCACGATGTAATGGAGTATAACCGTCATCGTCTACTGCAGAAACGGCTTCTTTATCCAATTTCAATATATCGCGGACCTCGTTAATTTTATTTTCATTTACTGCCCACAGAATCATTCTCTCTATACTGGCTAATATGTATATATATTATTACTACAAAGTAATGATATACTTAATTTAATGTCATAAACTTACATTGTGGATCTTTATCTTCCTCAATTAGGTCATCTGCATCATCATCCCAGCCACTAACAAACATTCCTCGCGGTATTTTAGCGTAACGTAACTTCTCAAGTTGAGATTGTTCATCATCAGAATCGTAATCGCCCATTTTTTAGATCTACAAATATTTACTATAAAAACCGGTAGAAGTTTATTTTCAGCGTATTGTATTATAGTGTTTTGGAGGCTAATCTGGAACTTCGCCTGGATTTGTAAACAAATAAAATCAGAGAACGTCAATATTCCGCGACAATAAACTCGAAATATATCACAGGGTGAACCATATCAAATTATCAACTGGGAAATTCGTATTAAATAACAGTCGTAAATAACAACAAATGTAGCACTAATAATTCTCCAAGCCATTAATTAAATACAATAAAATTACTGGATTTAAAAAGTCAATTAATTTTAATTCCGATTCTTCCAAAACATGTGTACGACTAAATAATGCATTTTTAGCACGCCCTGTTATTGACTGAAGTTATTTTCGTTCACATATTTTCATAACAAATAAAAACACAAACACAACAGATTTTTCGATCATTAATTACTTTTTTAATTAATAATAATAATGTCGGAAAAGGGCGTAAGTGAAGATGCACAAGCATATGGTGATCAAAGTTTGCAGATGATATTTTCTAAGGGCTGGGAAGGATTCGAGGAATTAGAGGAAACTTCTCTACCATTCAACTCGGCAGAATATCAAGTGAGTACGAGATCTTAACGATTTTACCGGCTCTTTTTATTAACAATTTTATTAAAGCGCAAAGTTAAAGAGACTATGAAGAAATTTGAAGAAGCCACAACTATTGTAAATCAGATTGGTCTGTTCAGTCCCAATGAGCTTATCGATGAAGTTTCTACTGATTCATTGCAATACCTGATGCTTCCCTTCTATTTGGGTAAAATAGCGCTAAAACTACAACATGAAAGTCGTGGTGAAGTACTCCAAATTGCTGAAGTATACTTCAAGTAAGTCATAAACACAGAGAAACAGTGATTTTGTCCTCACTTTGGATATATTTTCAGAGATTTTTTACAGCGTTGTCAAGAATATGACCTATGTGACGAGTATAAAAAAAATGCAGTTGGAGCAGCAGAAGGTAGTAATACAGATGAATTAGCGCAACTAATGCGTGCAGCGCATGCTCGCAACGACAAAATTGCACAATTCAGAAAAAAGAAAGAGTTGGATGAATTTATAAGGAAAATGAAACTTGCTGTGCGCAATAAAAGTGTTGATGATGAAGTACGTAGAGAATTTTTCTTAAAACTACTCAATAAAAGTATTATCGATGCCACTGAAGAATTGGATAGCGTCCAATTAGAAAAACAAATGGTACAAATGCGTACAATGCATGGTTCAACCGTTGCACAATCTAATGAGCATATAGCATTCGATAATGTCAAAGCAATATCTACTTCAGACACAGCTGGACATTCACATCATCATCACCATCATCTTTCACAACAACCGAAGAAAAAACCTATGCAACCGTTTATTATTACACGTAACTCTGCACAAAAAGCGGTATTCGGAGCGGGCTATCCAAGTTTGCCGGTGATGACAGTCGATGAGTTTTACGACCAACGTGTACGGGAAGGAGTTTTCCCTGATGAAGAGAAAGTGGCCAAAATGAATCGAGAACAAGCAATAGCCGCTGCACAAGATCCCAATGAGAAGGAGGATCAAGAAAAGGCTGTTGAAGAGATTCAAGTTGAGAATGATGATCCAGAATATTTAGCGCGTATGCGCCGCATGGATGAATACAAAGATGTTGTACGTCGTGGCGACGGCAACCGTTACAATCGCAGTTAAATCACCGCTCATATTTATTTATTATAAATGTGTAACAAATTAAAAGCACGTTTCTTTGTTTTTTTTAAGACGATTTTAATGATTTCATAAAAATAAAAATATAAAAGTTTTCAAACATTTTTTTGTTCATAAAGGTTTGGTCAATAAATCGCTGTGTTGCATAGTAATCATATTCGGTCTTAATAAAATAAACTTTATTTGAGATTGGTCGACTTTTAACAAGTTTTTGAGGACTTTACTATTTATTAGTTGAGAAAAAGTAAGTTCAGGAAAATTAAAGTGGTACACAACAAACGTGAAGAATTTTATCACTTTCATTTATTAATTAGTACTGTTTTATATATCAACAACATCTATATTCGAATATTAATAAATCTAAATATTGTAGATCAAGAAATGCCAAAAAGTTAAGCGTGTGTATTAATAGATATATTTGGCACACAGGTCATATTATCACATTATACCTGCCTATCTTATGTTAAATATTAATGACATTGAGTAATTACCTACAGGTAATACCTATATTGTACATTTAGCCACATTGTATGTAAGTGTATAGTTTTGCACTAATAGCAGCTGCAGGATTGACGTTTTCTATACATTTCCTTGAACACACATATAACATTGTTCAGGCTAAATTATTGTATACAGTGTAAAGTATTAACGAAACACAAAAAAACACATATTAATAATCTTTAACAAAAAAATTAAAAATTTTCATACTTTTTTCTTGTACATATATGGTGCAATAAGTAATATCAAAAAACTCATGCTGTCAAGTTAAGCTAGTGTCAAATAATATCAAGAGTTAAAGTATCATCTGCCGTATACAGCATTACTTTGTTTTGATCTTATTTCAAACACTGATTAATAAATAAAATTAAAATACATTTTTCTTAAGCAATAATATAAGTAATTAATTCTGTGATACACAGATTACACTGAAAACAGTTCATTAAATACACTTCCTTAAACAAATATAATATACCTAAAACACAATACTTATAACATAATGGTTCATCTCCTGGCCCGCTTTTTAGGTGGTTGTAAAAAGTTTTCCTCTTCCTCATCAATATCCATTGTATTTAACTGCATTAACGCCTTAGCTTTGCGTAACATTTCATTGTCCTTAAGCCAACTGCTCTTCAGAACATCATCAACCGTTGGCCGTTTTTTAGGGTCTACAATCAGCATTTCTTTTATAAGTGTAGTAGCTCGTTGAGAAACCTTTTTCCATGTAGGATGACTAAAGCGAAAGCGCCCGTGCTTTATTTGTTCACTAGCAGGTGTACCAAAATCGTCCGAGAAAGGCAAAGTACCGCTTAAGCTAGATAAAAAACGAACATTTAAGTAAACTAGTAAACATTTGAATAATCAAGTAACTAATAATGAAATGTTACCAAGTAAACAGAACAACACCAAGGCTCCAGATATCCACTTTTTTCGTATAAGCCCCTCGTCCACCTGTTTGTAGCACTTCAGGTGCTACATACAATGGGGTTCCACACAACGTTTTCATGACAGAATCATTCTGCACAAATTTACTTAGACCAAAATCGGAAACTTTTAATAAAGTTTCTTCGTTCGAAGATTCAAGTAATACATTGTCAGGTTTTAAATCCCGGTGACTTATGCCTAAGTGAATGCATGAATGATTATAATTATATAAAATATATTAAACGCAAAAATTTACCTTTATCATGCAAATACTTAACAGCATGACACATTTGGTAGAAAAATAACTTGGATATCGGTTCTGAGAGATTTCTGTTAGTTATAATGCGATTCAGTAAATCGCCCCCCTTCATAAATTCCAACACCATATAAACAGAGTCCGGTTTATCAATTATATCATGCATTTTTATGACACAGGGCTGTGATATTGCGAAAAAATATAATTTTTTTATCATGTATATTAGACAAATGTATATTAATTATTTTTTTAATCCACTTACATGAGAAAGACTCTTCATTATATTCGCTTCATTAAGAACCTTTTCAGGGTCATTGGAATTTAATTGTTTGTTACGACTGATAGCATTACTTTCGCTTAGTAGGTTTTTCTTAACCATTTTCATGGCAAACTGCTCACATGAACGTATATCAAATACTAAACGGACTAACCCACAAGCGCCAGAACCCAATTTGCGACTCACATAATAAGTGGATGTAATTTCTTTTGGTAAGCCTTGTGCTTCGTTTGGACACAAATCTTTGAATACAAAGGCTAAACAGAAATGTAACAATTAAATTATGATAAAAGATAATTACATATAATAACGCTACCTTTGTTCGTAGGATGACAAAGAGAAATAACATCATCGTTTTTCAAAATTCTTGTTTTGTTCATACCAATTCGTTCACCATTTATAAATGTCCCATTACGAGAGTTGTCCTTTAGAATACAAATTTCATTAAAGAAATAAAAAAAACAGCACACTCATTTCAACTTACTTCAATATAAACTGGTTTAGATATATCACAATTTTCACGCTTCAATGTAAAATGTATCTTCGATATGCGATATAGAATTTTTTCTGGCAAATAGTCCAAAGTTAACATTAAATTACAAGTTTCACCTCTGCCAGCTGCAAATTCATCGGCATTTAGATCTAATAATCAAATAATTTTATTCAGTTACAAAATAATTACACAATTAGTTTTATTCTTTGTAAATATTTAGTTGGAAATTTTAAGTCTCAATATACATGCAGGTTTCATAGATTTTACTGAACGCTTTATTCTTTTATTAACTATAACACTTACAAACTTACCTATGGAATTCATTTTGATATTCTTTCCATACAAACGTCCCCAGATTATATTCTCTATAGGTTGACTCTGAGTTTGCCCCCAAATACTAGAGGCTTGACTTTGAGTGGCAATATTAGCATGGCGCGCCATCACACTTATATGAAAATTACCCAAAACTATAACAAAACAAAATTATAAAATTACGGAGTCCCAAAAATATTGATGAGTTTAATCTTTTAACACTTTAAAAAAATATTAAAAGTTCAGTTATTATTTTTTAATATTTCGCGGCTAACTTCTTTTTAATATAAAATGGGAACAAATTGATTCCTTTTACATTCCACTTTCCATTATGATAGTTACCATATTTTTTTAATAAAGATGCATGGGTAAATTAACAACTTTACATATTTATTTGATCACAAAATCTTTCATCATTTAGGAAATAATTAAGAAAGAACCAAAACGTAATTTTAGAAACAAGAATTTTCATCTCAAAAAAATAAATTGTGCTTGGATAATTCTAGTTCATGATTAAATTTTAAGGTTGTTTTGGTATAAATCTCTACGGTCGAGCGTGTTTTTTCTTACGAAAATTTGCTTCATTTTCATTTTTCTAGTTTTCAATATATACATTTTTAAGATTATTTGTATTTAACCATCCAATAATATTTAGTTACTGCAAACAATTTTTTATTGGCCGAATGTTTGATTTCAACATTATGGTGTAAGTGTTAATGTTTTTTTAAATAATGATTGCAGTTTCTATATAATTAATGAAGAAACAAATTCGTAATAATAAAATAATAACTATAATAGTAATACTTTTGCAGGCCAAAAAATTATTCGTTCAAAATATTGTGATGAATACCAATAGATAATAGACGATAAATTGCAAGGTAGACGATTTACCCTTAAACTCGTTACATTATTAACTTTTATAAATGAATTCCTCTATTGAACCTGTGTCGCAACTGTATATGATGTTGGCAACTTTGTTGTTCTAATTTGACAGTAATCTTTGCAAGAAAACGTCATCCAATTTTCTCATATGTGCAAGTGGTGAAGAAAATTAGAATTCTGTTGTTTTAGTAAAGTTAATGACAATTTTAAATACATTTAATACACTAAAGTTAATAACATTATTCACATAAAATGCCTCTAAAGTTAGACATAAAACGTCGTTTAACTTCGCGCTCGGATCGTGTAAAATGTGTTGATCTTCATCCGACAGAGCCATGGATGTTGTGTGCACTTTACAATGGCCACGTACACATTATGAATTATGAAAATCAACAATTGGTAAAAGATTTTGAAGTATGTGATGTGCCGGTGCGTTGTGGTCGGTTTGTGGCAAGGAAAAATTGGCTCATCACTGGATCAGATGATATGCAAATCCGTGTGTTTAACTACAACACACTTGAAAAGCTTCATTCATTCGAGGCTCACTCGGATTATCTACGATGCATTGCCGTACACCCTACACAACCGCTAATATTGACAAGCAGCGGTATGTAATATTGTTTATTATTTTTATACATAAGAAATATATAGTAAATATTTGAATACAGATGATATGCTAATAAAATTGTGGAATTGGGAAAAAATGTGGGCATGCCAACGTGTTTTTGAAGGGCATACACATTACGTTATGCAGATTGTTTTCAACCCAAAAGATAATAACACATTCGCATCGGCATCTCTTGATCGAACAGTAAAAGTTTGGCAACTCGGTTCAACCTTCGCCAACTTCACCCTTGAAGGACACGAAAAAGGAATTAATTGTATCGACTACTATCATGGAGGTGATAAACCATATCTTATTTCTGGTGCAGATGACAGACTTGTAAAGATTTGGGATTATCAAAATAAAACATGCGTTCAAACTTTGGAGGGTCATGCCCAAAATATATCTGCTGTTTGTTTTCATCCGGAGTTGCCTATTGTATTAACCGGTTCCGAAGATGGCACAGTTCGCATCTGGCACTCAGGTACTTACCGTTTGGAAACCTGTCTTAACTATGGATTTGAACGTGTCTGGACAATTGCATGCATGCGGGGTAGTAATAACGTTGCCCTCGGATATGATGAGGGATCAATCATAATAAAAGTAGGTCGGGAAGAACCAGCAATGTCAATGGATGTAATTGGATCGAAAATAATTTGGGCCAAGCACTCTGAAATGCAACAAGTAAGTACCTAACTATACTTATATGGCATGACTTCTAAATATACATTATTTTACAGGTTAACTTAAAAGCAATGGCTGATGATACTGAAATCAAAGATGGAGAGCGTTTACCGGTTGCGGTTAAGGATATGGGAGCATGCGAAATCTATCCTCAGACAATAGCACACAACCCCAATGGTCGTTTTGTGGTCGTATGTGGTGATGGCGAATACATAATATATACATCCATGGCTTTGCGTAATAAAGCATTTGGATCCGCCCAAGAATTCGTTTGGGCTCTGGAGAGTAATGAGTATGCTATTAGAGAAAATAATGGAACAGTACGCCTTTTCCGCAACTTTAAGGAAAGAAAGAGTTTCACACCAGAATATGGCGCCGAAAGTATATATGGAGGCTATTTATTCGGAGTTAAAACATCATCTGGATTGGCGTTTTATGACTGGGAAACACTGCAGTTGGTGCGACGTATTGAAGTGCAACCACGACATGTGTTTTGGAATGAAGCTGGCACGTTGGTGTGCCTTGCTACCGATGAATCTTATTTTGTTCTGTCTATAGACACAGCAGCCATAGCAGCTGCTTTAGAGAGCAAGCAAGGGCTCGAAGACGACGGTATCGAAAGCGCCTTTGATGTTTTAGGTACGATAATATACCTACTAAATTTTTGAGACATAGTGAATATTTTTAATACCATTGTTTTTTCAGGGGAAGTCAACGAAGTTGTAAAAACTGGTATTTGGGTTGGAGATTGCTTCATATATACTAATTCAGTAAATCGTATTAATTACTATGTTGGTGGAGAAATCGTCACTATATCTCACTTGGATCGCACAATGTATTTACTTGGTTACGTACCAAAAGACAACCGACTGTATTTGGGTGATAAAGAATTGAATGTTATCTCATTTTCACTTTTGCTTTCTGTACTCGAATACCAAACTGCTGTTATGCGCAGTGATTTCGAACGGGCTGATCTGGTATTGCCCACAGTCCCAAAAGAACATCGCACACGTGTAGCACATTTCTTGGAAAAGCAAGGCTTTAAGCCGCAAGCATTACAAGTCTCTACAGATCCTGATCATAAATTCGACCTGGCATTGCAAATCGGTGAATTGGAGGTTGCTTTGAAATTAGCACGCGAAGCAGAAAATCCTCAAAAGTGGTCCCAACTAGCTGACGTTGCCTCTCGTAAAAATAACATGCAGCTTGTAAAAGAATGCATGCAAAAGGCGAATGATTTCAGTGGTCTTTTGCTGTTAGCAACATCATCAGGTGATGACAAAATGTTGGAGGAAGTAGCTGAAAGCAGTTCAGGTCAAGGTCGTCACAATATAGCATTCCTCTCCTCCTTCGTTCGAGCAGATGTACAACGTTGCTTGGACATTTTAATTGAGACGAATCGTTTACCCGAAGCAGCATTCTTTGCGCGTACGTACATTCCCAGCCAAATGTCCCGTGTAGTGGAACTTTGGCGTGAAGAGTTGGCCAAATTCAATGAGAAAGCCGGTCAATCTCTCGCTGATCCAGCTAAATATGAAAATCTCTTCCCTGGTCTTGGAGAGGCTCTTCGCGCCGAAGAATTTCTACAACAAACACAGTCAAAGAAATTACCAGCTACTGCCGCTGCCAAAATACCACTCAATATTGAACGCAATCCTATCGAAGAAATGTATGCTGCAGAACAGCGTGGAATATATGAAAGTAACGGCAAGCCTGGAGTGCAATCATATAAGAAAAGTGATGACTTTGTAATTCCACCAACAAACGCCGCTGCTACTACATCTACCGCCGCATCTGTATTAAATAAGTCGTCAGATGGACTAGCAAACGATGGTGATGACATTGACGATGAGTTAGACCTTGAAATTGAGGGAGTAACATTGGACGATAACATTGATACGACAGATGTGAATTTAGATGATGATTTTCTTAGTGATGACTAAGTCAAGCGCTATCAATACACAACTTGCATAATACAATTATTACACATACATTTAGAAACTTATTCCCAAATATGAACTGTTTATTGTTTATTAAGTTTTTCATTGAGATATTGTTCTTCATTCTATGTAACAGTACTAATGGGGAAAAATATGCCTAATATTTTTATCAGACCGAAGTTTAGATATTGTAAACACACATACGATCAGTAGCGATACTACGCAATTATCAACGTTGCGCAAATTTTTAAGCGTTCTGTATAAATTTAATATAATAAACAATAAAGGAAATACTTATAGCGAACATTTATGTTAGTCAAAAACGCTATTTTTTATTTGACATTTAATATGGCATTAAAGCTCAACATACATACTTACACCAATATTGCTGCAGCACTACATTTCTCGTTTTGAGGATTTGTACTCATGAAAGGTTTATTTGAAACAAAACCATTCATATTATAAGAAATGACTACAAAGTTGGTAATAATATTTAATGGGCCCGGTATATTTGTGTACATATCGCTCATTTGCTGCAAGACCGGCATAATTCAAAAAACGTGATTTTTGAGTTAATGCTGCAGAATTGTTCGTTATATTATACTTCATGTTGAGTGAAAAATTCATATGAATACCTCTTATATGCTCCGCTTGAGAAGAGGTGTAAGGTTGGAGTCACCGTGTAAGGTTGTAGTAAGTTGAAAACTTTAAACGCGTTTTCTGGCGAATCGATTTGTTAGACTTATGCCGGTCTTGCAGCAAATGAGCGATATGTATATGTTATTTCATCTACATTTAAAAAATAAATGCGATCAGCTTCAATGGTCAATTAGTACAGCATTTTCTTCAGATGATTTACAAAGAAAAATACACATTATTGAAAGAAAATATGCTTGGACTCATATTAATGACTCATATTAATAACTTATATTAATAAGTTATATAAAATTTTGTTCACCGGTGCCCTAATGTAAAGTCATGCAAATGGTGTTAAGCGATTTGTATATAAGTATTAAGCCGGTGTAATTTCTGCAGAGAACGTACATTTATAAATGTACGCAGAGAACGTATAATTCTCTGTTGTACGTTCTCTGATTTCTGTACGTAAATGTCAAATTCATATGTCCATTATATGACATACATATCTACATATGTATATCACAGTATCACTGTAGGAAATTACAGATGAGAAATTTGAATCCTATCGCATATATAAAATCAAAACCAATGCGTAATTATTCATTCTGTTATTTTAATTTTTTCTTTCTAATTCAAGTAATTGGAAGAAGTTGCTGTTTACAACATGTTTCCTTTCATTAAATAACTGTTAGCTTCCAAACTGTATTAAAAATGATATATATTTTTATATGTTAAGATTAATTATATATTCAGTTAGGTATATTGACATAACAAAAATATGGTTACTCTATCTTTGAGTTGTTACGAATGTTTCGTTTCCATTAACAATAGGAACATTGATATATGTTTGTTTTAAGTTCACTTTTTCTCTACGTCTCGTGGGGAAGGATTTTGCTGCTCTTTATTTGAAGATAAATTTAATGCAAATTATAATTTATTTTTAAATAAAAATCAGTGCAAATCACAACTGGCAGGTAATTAGTCCTTTTGTTAACAACAAAATATATATTCGCTATACAAAGTTGATATGTTTTGATCTATAAGTGACATTCAGAATATCGATTTTTCTTAGTTGATTGTTTTCTATATGTCTAAGTGTGCGTAATTTTTTTATTTTTTCCAGCTATCTTCAAAATAAAAATTGATCTAATAAAAAAGCAATAAAAATAAAATGGATAATATTCAGGGAAATGAACATCAACCCCAACAACGGACTGGATTTGCACCACGACGGCAGTATGATGATCTTGGACCGTCAGTGCTTACCAGTTTGGATAACATTACAAACGGTCATATGCAAACTCCAAAAATTGAGCTGCCATCGAGACCCATGAAGTCTAAAAAGGATAAAATGGCAGATTTAACTGCCGCAACCAGCAAATTAGCAATTGAGGAGTTAAGATTGGTAAGGACAATTTAAAACTATAGGTGTTATTAATATAATATTTTCAAATTGAAAAAAGTTCAGGCGAATTAAGTATTTAAAAATATTCATTAACGAAGGAGTTTTTGACATATCCTTTTTGTTGACAATAAGTTCTTGAAAAAATATTTGATTCCACTAACCATATTGCGTATTAAATTTTAACTATATAATTTTTTTTTAATACTATTTACATTTTGCCTTATGGATATAATAAGGATTTTCCACTTTCAGACCGATAGCAATGGACTGGCTATGAAAACACCGGTTTCCATTTTACAAGAGCTCTTGAGTCGCCGTGGAATAACTCCTAACTATGAGTTGGTGCAAATCGAGGGTGCCATTCATGAGCCCACATTTCGTTATCGTGTCGCTTTTAACGACAAGGATGTGCCGTTTACAGCAATGGGCGCGGGACGCTCCAAGAAAGAGGCTAAACATTCAGCTGCACGCGCATTAATTGATAAGTTAACTGGAGTACAGCTACCTGACGCAGCCCAAGGTTGTGTTGGCGTTGGAATTGGTGCAGCAACTGGTGGTATTACGGCTACAAATGTAACCAACGAAGCCAACGCAAATGCAGTTGGAAGTGGCGAGTACGTATTCAGATCCTATTAGAAACAAGTAAAAGGCGTGTTTGTAATTATGACAATTCCATTTTTATAGTGGCGCCGATAAAATAGTTGGAAACCCCATTGGATGGTTGCAGGAGATGTGTATGTCTCGTCGCTGGCCACCACCAACTTATGAGACAGAAACTGAAGTCGGTTTACCACATGAACGGCTATTTACAATTGCCTGTTCTATTCTTAATTATCGTGAAGTTGGAAAAGGCAAAAGTAAGAAAATTGCCAAACGTCTAGCAGCTCATAAAATGTGGACTCGCTTACAAGAAAACCCATTGGACAACAATCAGATATCGGAAGCAATGCGTGTCGATCTGGATGGTGATGTAAGTGATAATTCCTGTGCTACGTCAAATCTGATAAGTACTTATACAAAATTCAATAATTCGATACATTTCAAGTCACCATATGGAATTTGTAAAAAAAAATACTGATTCTTAAAGTATTGAAATGGCTGATATTTTCTTTAAACATTTAAAAAATTCTTGAGAATTGCGTTCTCAATAGTCGGGTATAAGTAATCGGAAAGACCGGTTTATATCCGACTACTGTAAATTCCCAAATATATATCCCAAACTATTTGGAGTATTTTTAAACAGTTAAAAAACCACAATTGATCCATGACTTGTCATTTCGCTTTCTCGTTACAGAATCGTAACTGTTCTAATTATTATGGTGATTTGAAAGATATCACTGTGCCTACATTAACGAGCCAGCATAGTAATAAGGTCTCACAGTTTCATAAAACACTTAAAAATGCTACCGGAAAAAAATTATTGAAGTTGCAGGTGAGATGCTAACATAAACATT
The DNA here is from genome assembly GCF_023373825.1 of Bactrocera dorsalis. NCBI lineage: Eukaryota > Metazoa > Arthropoda > Insecta > Diptera > Tephritidae > Bactrocera > Bactrocera dorsalis. Next base: position 28,220,949 of record NC_064303.1, on the reverse strand, counting down.
ATATTTTTGCATTATTTGGAGGAAAGTGCTATGATAATTTGTTCTTCTATTACAATGAATCATTTAAACAATTTAAACATTTTTATAGTATATTATATATCTAGGTAGATATAGTTTATGTAACTGTAAATGTGAGTGCATAAAATACTAATATTCATCATGTTATAAGCTCTACACGAGTTATTTTTGACGTATTACCTCATGGTAAAGAAATTTCTTGCAAGAAACTGAAATTAAAAGAGTAGTTAGTTGTTCTCATGTGCAAAAGAAGAAATATCGTTTGCATTTCTCATCCCTTTTTACATTTCATATATATATTAAAAACAGTTTAATTACCTGTCATTAGAGAGAAAACAATAAAAGCAAATACAAATTGAAAAAAAAATGCGGAAGCAAAATCAAGTTCTTGTATAGAATATTTTGTATTTGTGAAGTGTATACATGAATACGATGTTAACCGAAGTATCGTATGATGCTTGGTTTATATTAAATTTTAGGCTGCCAAAAATTGTTCTACATATAAAGAAAAGGATATTCAGACAAAAAAATTTGGAACGTTTTAGGATTATTTTACATCATATATGTACATATGTATGTATATGTTTAATATTAAGTCAAACAATATTTAATACGCTTAATTTCCTTTTATATATTTGCAGAAAACGTGTTTAAAAGGTCCAAAAATTGATTATGTTAAATTATTGTCCGAAATTGCCAATGAGAATCAATTTGAAGTTACGTACGTTGATATAGAGGAGAAAACCTTTACAGACCAATGTCAATGTTTGGTTCAGCTTTCAACTTTGCCGGTCGGTGTATGCCATGGTTCTGGGCCAACAGCAGCTGATGCACAGAAGCAGGCTGCACAAAATGCATTGGAGTACTTAAAAATTATGACAAAGAAATAAATAAAAAACTTGATTGTTAAAGTATTAAGATTTGGCAGTCGTGAGAGATATGCAACCTTATAAGGCAGAATCAAATGTAAGATGGTAGTGATAACAAATATTTGATGTCCAGTGAATAAATAGCGGAAAATTTCTAGTGTATTTCTGCTTAAAGACCGATTGCTAAAAGAATCGAATGAAAAAAATGAGGAAGAATTATAAATTTTCAATATTTTCGTTTAAAACTTTAATTAACTTAATTATAAATAAAGGTAAAATTTTATAATTAAATATTTTTGTTGGATGAGGTATTAAAAAAAGATAATTGTTTTGCATTTGATACCAAACGGAATTAAATTTTTTTGTTTACTAAATGCAATCATTACATACAATAAGGATATACATATGCATACGTCACAAAAAAAAAAAAAAAAATCAATTGAAGTGGAAATGGTTTAAAAATTGCATATAGAATGAAAACATAATTTCATATATGTTGATGAATACAACTTATAATCATAAGAAAGAATAAGTCGCACTCACTTATAAATAAACATACATTTTTTATTTTCCTTACATATGTTCGGGAAAAACTGTTTGAAATCAGCAAACTATATACAAATAACATATGTACACAATTACCATGAATTCGACAACAATAAAAATTAGTTTTAATATTTATTGCAGAAAACTCGAATAAATTGCGATTTCAGAAAATTAAATGTATTTTTTATTTTATTTTAAGTAATTTCATTCGCAATGGCATTGGATTATATTCTACCTGGCCAACTTCATCGATTCTGATAAAAGAACATACAAATGTACATATATTATTGTATGATCATGATTTTTCTGACGCCACCAGAATTAAAAATAAGGATCCAACTTCAACAAGCTCTTTATTTTATCGAGTAGTACAGGGTAGATAAATTTTAAAAACAAAATAAGTCATTTAGGATAAAGCTTATTGGAAACGAAAGATGAAGAAGCAAAATTTAAAGGAAAAACAATTTAATTCTACAATGTGACTTCGGGAAGAGGAAGGGTAAAGGCGTGGTTGAATTTTTAAGAGTCAAAAACACAGTAACTCAATTTCAGGCCAAACTACGAGTACTATAGACAAAAGTTATGTGACAAAGTTGTAGGTAATAAAAAGTTCTAAAACTTTTATATTAACACCTTTTTGACATCAAATCATCAAAATTTCAAATATTCAAGTTTTTCACAAAACAAAAGGTATTTATTCTATTTAAAATATTAGGGAGGCCTTAAAATAGAAATAATACCTTGCTCTAAGCTATAATCAATTTTACTCGCAATTGTTTTTTTGCCAGAGATAATTAGTATTACTCGCAACTGTAGTTTTTGAAACAGATCATTCACAATAGATAAATATTAAAGCAACCTTGGTATTATATGGTCTCGCTTAAATTTTTCGCCGGTGTGGAGATATTTTGTGCGATTCGCGGCAAAACGAGTGTGCGAATGTTTGGCCGATATAAATACAAGAAAGTGATTTTAATTAATTGTGTTGAGAATATATTTTTAGTGATAATATCTGCCTAAATATTTACTATTAAAGAGAAACCTTTCGAAGAAGCATTACGGATCTGACAAGAAAATTTACAAACCTTTCGTAACAATATCTAATTGCACGCGGGAGATATCCGACTTTCCAGGCATATATTCATTTAGTTTATGACAAATTATTGTAGGTAAGGCATAAATTACTAAAATATGTGTGTATATATTCGATACATTAATGTGTTTCATTAATCTTTTAAAATATTAAAGATAAAATGCCGTCTATTAGTCCAATAGATTTTTTGGATATGGCTGGGAATATATTGGAGCGAATGGATATCAGAGATAGCTCGTCTCCGGGTTTGCTGGATGTTAAAATAAATCTTACAGGAGTAGCACAGCACGGTTTCGCAACAGCTAGCGGATTAAATGATTATGATTATCAAAATATTTCGAGTTTATCAGTGGGCCCTAAATCGGCGATGCAAGTACATACAGTCAATAAAATTCCTATTCCTTCTGAAATTTTAGAACACTTCAAACATATAAAATGTCATTGTATGATGGGATTGTTTCCCGAAATCGGAAGAGCATGGCTAACGATTGACTCAGAAATTTATATTTGGACATATGAACAAGCGCGAGATGTTGCTTATTATGATGGACTGAATCATTTAATTGTGAGTGTAGGTTTGGCAAAGCCCAAACCCGGAGTGTTTATCAACGATGTGAAATACTTATTAATTTTGACGACCCCAATTGAAATTATTGTTTTGGGCGTTACATTTGCGGATACCACAAAAATTATTTCTTCTCCAATGCGTAACATGCAAAGCACTACCACTTTTGAAGAAATGCAGCTTATGAATAAACCAATATTTATTTTAAATTCAGATAATGTTGCTATTAATGTTGTGCAATGCAGTCAAAATGGACGAATTTTCCTCGGTGGTCGAGACGGTTGTCTTTATGAAATCGATTATCATGCTGATTCGAGTTGGTTCGGAAAGCGCTGTAAAAAAGTAAATCATTCTCAGAGTATGGTATCAGCAATGGTCCCAAGTTTTCTTAAACTTTTTGCGGAGAATGATCCCATAGTTAAAATCGTAATAGATGATAATCGGCAACTACTATACACGCTAACAGAAAAAGGATCCATAGAGGCGTGGAATATGGGTGCGGATTGTGGAAGTATGCGTCGTTTTGCGAGGGTATCACAAAATGAAATTACACAGCGCGCCAGCAGCATATTAAAAACTGTTGATAATTCAATATTTACCAAAGTAAAATCAATTTGTCCCTTATCAAGCGATGACAGTCAAAATTTAAATTTACTTGCTATTACGCAGTGTGGTGTACGATTATTCTTTGCTGCAAGGCCATTAAGTTCATCTCATAACCCTAACCCACAAACGCAGCTGCAGCAGACACAACTTTCACAAACTTTACAGATGCAGACATCCACTAATTATCAAAACCCTGGATCTCCCGGAGGAGCATCGCCGCAGGCGACACAAGATTGCAGTAAACCACAGGGTTTATATTTGTATCATGTCCGTCTCCCACCTGGATACACACCAAACACCACAATAAATAAGCCAAAGCAAGTTCATTCGGCATATTACAGCGAAGGAACACTACTGTTGGTATCAACGTCCCAGCAGGATCAGGATCACTTATGGTCTATAAGTTCAGCACCATTTCTTAGTCGACCATACCTGGCGGAAGCAACGGCAATGCTTAATTTAGACGGTATAGTATGGAGCTTATCTGAAGTTCGAGACAAATGTGAGTCAACTATAAATTCAGTTTTACGCAAAGCGAAAAAACCTAAAAAAGTGGTGTTGCTTACAAACCAAGGTGCTCATATTATCGCCTTATTAAAGCCTGTCGACATACTCCAGCAGTTGTTGACGGCATACAATGGCCCTCACAATGAAGCTGTTAAAACTTTTTTCCAAATACAAACGGAGTGTGAGGCGTGCACAACCGCATTACTTATAGCTTGTTCAGATCAGTATCGTAACACTGATCTGGCTTTGTGGGCTGCGCAGGCTTTTCTATTATACGGAGGAGAACCATATTATCATTTTCAAATGCTTGCAAATACACAAGCAGGAACATCAAAAATGAACCCTATGAATCCTCCACTAAATATCACGCATCATGGTATTGACCGTAACTCGCCGCAAATGTTTGTCTCAACACCGATGCCACATGGTGGTGGTGGTGGCTATCAAATACCTCGTTCACCACAGTTACCACTTTCAATGCAACAGTCTCAGTATCCACTAAGTCCCATAACTGGTCAAGATGCAGGTCATGATGGCTTGATTGTCAATGACTACTCTACAGTAATATATTCTGCTAAACATGACGGTTTATATTTATATGTTGCTCGTCTACTTAGACCAATATGGAAGAAACGTTGCGTGGACACAAATTTATGTAGTACATTAACGCAGGCCGATTGTACATTGATTTTGGAAGATTTGTTTTCGCTCAAAGTATTTATGGACGCTTATACTGTAAATGAGTTATCTGGATTCACACGTAATACCTACTCCACTCAAACGAACATTTCAAATGGTTACAGTCATGTGCTGTCCTCTCACAATCAACTAACACCACACGATCAAAGATTTGTCACAGAAAAAGCACAAAATGAAGAGAAACAATCACTGAGTGCTTTATATCAATTGGTTAAGCATGTGTGCGAAGTAATGTCACTTTGGAAAATTCTATGTGAACATCAGTTCCAAGTACTTGCTACTCAATTGCCTAAGGAAGAACAGACGACATTAAGTTCCTGTACATTTCGCGATCTTACACTCACTCGAACTGAATCGTGTGCTTTACTAATAGCTGCTTTAATCAATTCATATCTCAAAGATAATGCAAGCGTTAGTATAATATCAGCCAAATTGCGCGAAGTGTGCCCCAATTTGTATCGTCACGAAGATGCTGTCACTTTTAAAGCTACTGAAATATTGCTATCGGCTAAAAGTTGCGAAGCATCTGAGGGAAAGCACGAAAAACTTAGGACGGCTCTACAGCTTTGTAAGGATGCCGCCCCCAATCTACCTCTACAAAATATTTGCCAACAATTTTCAACTGCCGGTTTTGGTGAAGGAGTTATCGAGTTAACTGCAACTTGTGCTGCAAAAATCGATCCGGAAGAATATGGTATCCGGTATTATAATAGTGATGAGCCCACCGAAGACACTGAGGGTTACACTGCGTATTCCGCGCGCATGTCATGCTATAAAGAAATCCGTTCGATGTTGGAGACTGTCTATCAGAATCATTGCAATGCTAATGAAACACAAGAATTCGAATTTCAAAGACAAATGTGTGATACCAACGAAAATAGTTTTAGCGTGCAAATACGCAAATTAGTGAATTTGGCTATACAAATAAAAGACCCATTACTGCATATAACTATATATCAATGGTTGATGGCACATGATATGATTTCAGAGTTGTTAGCGTTGCCAGAGCCAAGCTTAGGAGAATTTCTGCGCCGAAATGTCGTAAATAATCCGGGAAATCTAAATCTAGTTGATCTTCTATGGAAATACTACGAAAAAAATGGCCGGCATGCAGAAGCTGCACATATTTTAGATAATTTAGCAAGTACTGAGAGTGAATCCATATCCCTGGATCAACGTATTGAATATCTAGCACGGGCAGTTATGTGCATGCGTAATGATAGTTCGGGTTTTTCGATTGCCAATGGTATCTTGTTAAAAGAACTAGAGGATAAACTAGAAATTGCACGAGTTCAAAAGTGCATATTGGATACACTTTCCTCACATGTAAGAACGGATCACAATACAGTACAAGCTATAGAAAAGCTCAATTTTACGTTATACGATATTACACAACTTTATCAACAATTTGCTGATCCGTTTGATTTGTGGGAATGTAAACTAACCATATTGAACTGTTCGCATCACAATGATCCATTGTTAATTGAAACAGTTTGGAGTCAAATTATTAATAAGGCTGTTGATGGCATGGGTACTACACAAGAACGTTGCACACGCTTGTTCACCAAGATTGAAGCGCTGGTTAAAGAGTTTCGAGAGTCTGGTCATTGTTTCCCATTAGCGTTTATTATACGTGAGCTTGAATTGAAAGCCTGCCAACTTCGTTTTCCAGAAGGGATTGTACCTGACAAGCTTGTCGCGATGAATATAGATATTGATCTTTTAATGGAATACTACTTCCGTATGATTTCAATGAACGAACGTGTTTGGGCAAATGAAGGTAATGAATGGCATTTGGTGCAATCTTCCATACGCGTTGTGACCTTGTTATGTGGGCAAATTCGGTCTATGTGGAACCGTTCGAAAGGGCGAATTGTTGGAAAAGCACAGGATATCGTATCGACTTGTTTAAGTTTCTGTTATCAAAAGCCTGATACTGAACAACTGCGAAATGCGCTCAAAACATTACAATGCCAATTGCAGGATAATTTATTATGAAGATTTTAAATTTTTTATATCATCCATCAATATAAATATAGAAATAAAAAAAATCGTTGTTTTTGTTTTAATGTGTATTTGAAATTGCTTATTTTAAATGTACAGATATATATACTGTATTACAACAGTAAATGATTTGGACTCTTCAAAATTAGTTTGTAAAGGTATTAAGGAATATAAGAAATACAAAGCGACATAAAAACAAGAAACTTCGACTGTATAATACACTTCACAAATAAAAAAGTTCGAATACATACATATCGCTCATTTGCTGCAAGACCGGCATAACTCAAAAAAATCGATTCTCCAAAAAACGCGTTTAAAGTTTTCAACTTACTACAACCTTACAACTCTTCTCAAGCGGAGCATATAAGAGGTATTCATATGCATTTTTCACTCAACATGAAGTATGATATAACGAACAATTCTGCAGCATTAACTCAAAATTCACGTTTTTTGAATTATGCCGGTCTTGCAGCAAATGAGCGATATGTATATTCGATAGTGGTCCGATCTTAACAATATATTCGGAGATTGCAGCGTTATTTTAAACAATAATTCATACCAAATTTCATTTAAAAAACTTTATTACGTACATTACGCATTCATAAATCCTATCAAAGCAATTCTAAAGTATATGGCAACTACAAAGTCTTGCCGGCTGTTATAACCTCTAAAAATATCAATCAAAACAACTAGCTCAAACACAGTTTCTTCGGTCGTGGACTTTTCATATCAGGTTTAGTGTTTATAAAATATATAAAATAGAAATGTTTCCTACAAAGCACGGCGTGATATTCCGTACACCGGAACAACATCAGCCACCAGATGACATCAGTCTTTCAGGCAATACATATTACCCAAATTTGAATTCACGAGATTACGCCAAGCGACCCCTCAATCGTCATATTCGTATGCACAAAGCATGGGAATGTATATCAATTAATTCTGAGCAAGAGGCAGTTTTAGCTACCAATAAGTTATCGGGTCGTGAGTGGTCAGGATCTCTGTGGGGATTCGAAGATATTGGTGACGGTAGTATGTTGAAGCCATCGAAAGCTGCCTACAAACTGCAATGTCAAACTTTAGTTTCCTGTTTGCGATTCGTTTCGGATAATATTGTAGGTTTAATTAATTCTTATGGTTTTCGTATAATACATAGGTGTGTTATGTATCTTAATTTGTAGTTCATTGTAGCGTTGCGTTCAGGTCGCGTACAAGTATGGTCTACAAGATCGGAGGTCCGCAATCCACAAATACCTTACTGTATGTTCTTAATTGGCGAAAAATGTGAACATATGCGGCCTGTTACTTGTTTGGATGTAATGAAAAATGTAGATCATGCGGCTACCGGCAGCAAGGATGGCACTTTAAAAGTAAGCATCCTAACATTTTCTAATTGAGTTAAATTTCTTATTTATATATTTGTAAGGTCTGGGATATGGGTTCTGCTGATTTATTTTCCATACACACTTTTCGGTATGCACACACAGACGTAATTACGGGTGTTGCAGCTTCAAACACAGATGCATCAGTATTTGCTACCTGCTCATTTGATCAAAGTGCCTTACTTTGGGATGATCGATTGACGAGACCTGCAATAGGTCAATATTTAATTATTATTTGCATACAATATAATAATATTTTTAATTTTTTATTATAGCTCTGTATGAGAAATACTCATCGCGTTTTAAAAATTTGGCATGGGCAGAAAGCAGTGATCACTTGTTACATGTTGGTGACGAGTCCGGTTTTGTGCACACAATTGATACACGTGTACCAAAAGAATTTTTGCAGAGCTTCAAATACTTGAACAGACCAATTCATAAAATTTTGCCAAAAGGGTAAGTAGAGGTTTTGACTAAAGGCAATTTAAAATAAAGACAACAATAACAATTTTCATCATTGTTTTGTCATTAGGAAAATGTTTGCTGTCATTGGTGATACAAATTTAATAAAGATAGTGGATGAGAATTTTAATACTACGATCTACGAAAATGGCGAATCAGAGAATTTCGTGCGGGATGCAGTTTGGCGCGGAGATTCAGATCTTTTGACGGTTGGCTTTGAAGGCAGACTACGTGTACATAAGATACTGTAAAAGTTTAAAAAATAAATTGATATTAAATTGCAATTTATTACTATTATGTATAATTCAGAGTTAGTATTGATACCAATAATAAATTGCTTAATGGAATATTATAGTCAAAACAGTGATATTAAAAAGTAATTTTATCCAGATCCGAAAATTCATTATAAATCGTGTTATTATACGGTTTAAACGAATATATGCATGTACTTTTAGGATATCGTACTAAAGAACTTGTATATACATTTGGGCGGGTCGATTTTTTTTTCTACAAAATCGTTTATGCGGGAAAATGTTCGATCGAATGGTCGATTTTTTTTTTCTACAAAATCGTTTATGCGGGAAAATGTTCTACTGATCATTTTAAACCAATTTACTTAAGAGCCGTCGCGTGATCGAGACCAGTTTTAGATCCATAGTCTTTTAGGCAAAGTTGTTCAGAATGATCAATAGAACATTTCCCGGATATCGAATTTTCATATTTTTTGGCTCTCTATAAATCAACCCGCCCTAAATTACATATATAACGCAAAGAGCTGTGAAACTGCTTAATACTCATAACATTAGTAACACCATAAAAAAACTTTTAACTTGTTTAGCTTTTCATTGTTATAATCCACTGTATTTTTTATTGGACATTTCAAAACTTCAACATATACGCATAATATATAAATATAAAAATAAAATAAAAACTTAATGCAAATATCTTTAGCAAATGTATTGGACCAATCAAAATGCATAAGAGAAACTTTGAGGCAAATTATCTACGCATCAACGTAGCAATACAAAAGTTCTGTATTTGTACCTTGTACGTCACTAACTTTTCAACAATATACATTTAGTTCATCACAGACAAAACGCACTGTACTATTGATTCCGGTATGTCCAACGGTTTTTCACACAATTCACCAGTAACTTTATCCATCATGTAAATTTCGTTCACCACTTGATCTGCGTTGTCGGGATCTAACGTGGAAACGAGAACCAAAGAACCATCCGCCAAATCCATTAATATTTGTTGAATGTCACATTCGTCTACTTCTCGTTGCGAAATTGAAGACGGTGTGGCAGGCATTACATCCATTACCGCTAAACTTTCCTCTGCTCCTTGTAACGAATTCACTGTATTCACTGTTCCATCATCTAAATCGACAAATGTTTTATTTTCAACTTCAGCAACACAAGATTGTGAACAACTCTCTTTAGTTGGTGTTATTATTTCGTTTCGAGACTGTGATGCATCGCAGCTTGTCGGTGCTATAATGTTAATAAATTCCTCTGCCATTACATCTAAGCTACTCATCATTTCTAAATTTCTTTCAACGTTTGTCGAGGGCATATCAGTGTTAAAGCAATTGCTTACATTAGTGGGATGTTCTGCTTTAATAGTATTGTTTTGTGCATGTACAACCTCGAGTTTCACAGATGTGACATCATTTGACTGCGTTGGCAACAACAGTGGGATACCTTGCGTCTGGCTTGACAATATTTCCTCAGAATTATTATGCAATACTACGTGTTTTGCTTTCAGTTTCTGTTTTTGTTGCGGTGCTGCTTCTGTTCCATTGCTAACAGAAAGTGTTTGCTGGGTTTGTGAGGTTTTTGATTTTTTAGCGCTATCAGTCTTTTGCTTGTCAGTAGCATTGGATCGACGACTAAGCTTTCGCTTAACAACATTTTCATTTTCATATATATCGTCTCCGTTTTTTAGTGCACGCGCCGCTGTACTACTGTTGATTTTTACCTTTATTTTGGAGATAAATTTTTTTATAAATTAAAATCTAAATTATGAAGACAATACAAAACAAATCTTACAACCTTTTTAATGGTTTTGGCTTCTTTTTCGTGTATTTCCTTCCAACGCTGTATTGCTTCTTCACGCTCCCTTTCTTCAGTCTCTAACTGCGTCTTTAAATCATCGATATTGAAAAGCTTTGGATACAACAAGGCCTTATTGATTAAGGCCAAATTATTGCGTTCTTCTTTCTTGAACTTTAGTTTCAAATCCCGTCTAGTACGCTTGGGAAATAATTGGCACATTAGTGAAAAATCGGTTCCTACCGTTTGCAGACAACGATAAAACTTTATAGTCTCTTCTGGTGGCCAATCCTTGGTTCGTTTTTGACGCTTATAGAAACCATTCATTCCAGTATTTTCATCAAGAAATATAAGCGATGAATTTGCCAACACTTTTCGTGCTTCTTGCTCTGCAGTGGTTTCAATCTCTAAAGTTTTTTCATCAAGAATTAGGTCTCCATTTGCATTTAACTTTAGTTGTGGTACAGGCATAGCATTGTTTGCTTCATCACCTACTTCTACTTTTGAGTCTGCGGTTACAAGTTTCGTATCATTTTCATCTATTGTAGGTTCTTTCTTAATGGTGGAAATTGTATTGCGCTTCTCCATGGGATTTGTGACAGGGTTGTAGTAGATCAAATCGAACATTTTTAATGACGATTTATCCAAATTACCGTTTACAATTCGTAACGAGACATCACGCCTAGAATTAGCACGAGTACTATGTTCGTCAGTTTTACGAAGTTTCGATGGTGTTACGAAAGAATCTGAAAAGGCTGAACAATTAGATTCTGTCCGTATACGACTAAGCCCCATAGCAGGTGTGAATTTGTGAGGAGCATAATGGTGTTGACTCATAACAGAGTTCGGAGTATGAGGTGATTGAACCATTGAAGCTGAATAATGACGCTCTCTTCTATGCGTTAAAGGTTGCACCTTTTGTGAATTACTTGTTTCTAATGACTCTCCAACCATGGTTAATTTTGGATGATCTATTGGCATATCAACAGGCACTGCAAAAATATTAAAAAAAGCAAATATTTATAAATATTATAAGACAGAAAAAGCGGATATGAAAACAGACCTATTCCGTCGTCTAATGAGTTTTGTAAAGGACTGCCTATACCGACAAAACTATTACGTCTCGAAAATGTTGGAACTGGACGTATTCTTTGCCGCCCTTGTTGCTTTGATGGCAATGCAGCACAATCACTTGCAGTTTTTTGCATATCCGAATGTAAAATACTCTCCTCCATATCGGAGTAGAAAACATCATCGGTGCCGACATTTCCACTAGGTTGATTATTACTGCGTACGTATTCGACACGAGCGGGACATTTAAATGAAGAATTAGATTCTCCCAACTTATTTTCCACTTTATCTTGAAAAGCTTCATTAGTTTCATCATTTTCTATTATTTTATCGGATGAGTTTTGCTCCGTGGAAGTACTGACACATTTAGAGTTTTGTTCTGTTGCATCATCAATGTGTTTATTTTCTATGTGTTCAGATGAAACAATTTCAGCCACTTTATCTTTACTGTTACCATCAGTTGTATTTTGCACATCTGCAACATTTTGAATTTGAGGATTAGCTGGCTTAGCATTTATTTCTTCTGAACATTCAACAATAGCAGGTTTTATTCCATTTTCCGATTTCACATCCCGAGATTTCCGCTTGGTCGTTAAAAGCGCAGCCGCTTTTATACGTGGTCGACGCATAGCCATGGTATAACACACTATGTTATTTCAAGCAACCGTTTTTAAAATCCTTTAAATTATTCTCTTTAAATATGTACGTAAGCACCGACAAATGTATGATATGCCAGCGGAGCACGTTGTGTAAAGTGTTATTATTCAATACTGCTCACAATTTCTGACGTTCTATTTTATCATGTAACAAATCGATAGTATCAAACCTATGCTTTAATATAACTTTTGTACCAAAATCCATTGCAATTTTGGACAGAAATGCTTTAAAATTATAGGTTTTAGTATGAGCATTATATTGTAAACATGCATTGACTGATTGATTGTGACTTTTTGCCAACAATGCAATGAAGCTTTGGAAAACAGGGCGACTAAAAACATATTTTTTTTAAATATTCCGTTTTAATAGGTAGTTCGTTATGGTTCAAAAAATGCTAGTTTATTACAAGTTAATATGTATAATTATTTAATAAATATATAAGTTATTGCAGGTGATCCTAATTTAAACAGATCTGAATGGTCGTGAAATATGGGCAGAACCAACAACTCAAAGTTCTAGTAATGTTTGAAACACCCGTTTGATTTCATTTCAGCAACTGAATTTGCGTTGCTTAATCTCAGCTGATCGAACTCTACATATACTCTACACGTGCTTATTATTTTATCATGCATTTCTCCACATTACTTTTTATAACTTGTGCAATGCTATATGTTGTTTTCTCAAAAACTTACCACATACAAAGTTAATTACTGCTAAATTTATATATATAGACGACACTTGGTATTTATTGTATAAGACTATCGAGAAAAGTGTGGGTGCTTTATTTCTATATATGTACGAAGCAACAAGTTTGATTGGAAATTATTTACGTCAAAAGTGGCATGGCATTAAAGCCATTGTCATACATAAACTGGTGGAGTAAACTCGTACAAAATTTGAAACAAATCCATTAAAATTGTTGTTGCATTGTTATGCAAGCGACCGGAGTAGACTCTGAAAGAAATAACGTTGCCGGTACTAAGAACTAAGTTCATGGAGCTCTTCTGAACCAAAACAACGAAAGGTAAAAGAATAACAAAGTTAGTCACATGTCGGCAAGAAAAGTAAGAGCAACAACAAAATTTAAATCGCTAAAAATAAATTAAAAAATGTTTAGTCGTATTTTAATAAATATTAAGCATCGATCAAATGCGACATTACGTTCATGGTCATATCAATGCGAATCAATTGTGGCGCAACGTTCACGTCGAATCCAACAGCTTTTTACCTTCTACCACCGCGTTTACGGTTCAAATGGTCTACAACGACTGCTTCGATCTTATCACAAGCAATTTGAACCGCCTTTAAGAGGTATTATGTTGAGTGCTGTAGGAGCTGTTGGCTTAAATATCAGTACAGCAATTGAAGCGGCAGGTTTCAATTGGGACAAAGAGCGCTTGAGCCTAAAAAATTTTGACCTTTGTCGGAGAGATCTTGAATTTTTAAATCAGTTGCCAAATAATGAATTATGTCCCCTATGCCAGGATAAGCGCATGAAATACTGTTATTGCTCAGTAGGAAATAAAAAGTGTAAATCATCTAAGGATGGACAAGAAAGTATGCGTAACTGTCGAGGACCGCTAAATTTAAAAAGAGACTCTGTACCTATAGGAAATAAACTAATAGAAACTGTTAGTGAACAGTTATGGGAACCATATTTTAGCAAGGATGAATTCTCTGTTTGGAGGCGCGAAGAAAGATCGACTATGTACTCCTATAAAGTGTACGCTCGCTTTGATGATGTTTCCGCCGAAGATCTTCTACATGTACAGACTGACTTAGAATATCGTCGACTGTGGGATGAAACTGCTATACAATTGAAAATGATAGAAGAAGATCCGCGGCCTAATACCAATTCACATCTCATCTATTGGGAAATGCAGTGGCCGAAACTTTTTTCCAATCGCGATTACGTCTATTGTCGTCGTTTTGTTAAAGACGAAAAGCTTAATGTTATGATGGTTTGTAGTCGTGGTACGGAACATCCGAAATATCCGCTCTATTCGAACAAAGTTAGAGTTAACGATTATTGGAGTTTGATGGTTATAAAACCATATGAAACATTCAGTGAACCCGGTGTGCATTACATACTTACATATTTCGATGATCCAGGTTTACCAATTCCACAAAATATTAAATCATGGGTAACTCAAAAACAAATGCCTGAATTTTTACGAAAAATGTATCTTGCAACGAAGCAGTACTCATACAAACGGTCACTCGAAATGCAACACATTTTTAGTATATCAAACTTTCATTTACAAAGTAGTGAATACTTGGCGAACGAATCCAGGACGAGCTGGTTTAAGAAAATATTACGCCCCCGTGAACCAGGGAAGGAAAAGTAAGGTTATACCTACATACATACAATAGTGCTTTTTGTTAAGAAAAAAGAAAAATAATGTTTATTTTTTGAAACGAGAAGTGATAATGCTGTTGAAATCGAATCGATTTACATACATAACAATTGTTACGGAAGCCCCCAGTGCAAGAAACTAGATTAACTGGAATCGATTGAAAAGTTTCACTATTTATTAAGGGAAGTTTGGTAAAGCAATGGATTTACCGTGATTCATATTCAAACTATAATAATGTAAAAGTATATTTAAAATTTTAAATTAAAAATGCAAAATATTCGTGCAACAAAAGCATTTTGGTAATTTAGAAATTCTATTTCGTTTAAGACGAATGTTTGTTAATCTGAGGAACGATTTACAAATACGCATAGCGGGCTACATATGTATGTGTATGTATTTGAAATTCATTCAGACAAAAGGCTGAACATCTAATTTTCCGTAGATACATATAAACCTAGCCATTCAATTCAGAAAATACGTTCTAATAAACATTGGAAGATAAGTCGTAGATAAATCGGTTAAATTTAGTAAAAATTATTATTATTTTTAAAAATAATTACAATGTATGTATATACATATGTAAATGCATGTGTTATTACAAATTTATAAAACAAGGAACACCTCTAATACAAAGTTACAATAAACAGACAAAATGCATTTACCTATAAATGAACGGTCTTTTACTTCATTACAATTAGATGCTTTGACTTATTTAATATATTATGCTTGCTTTATATATGTATATGTACATTCTGGTGTCAGTTAATTCCCAAAATGCTTGTGTTTTTTTTGCAAACGCCCCTGAAATTTCAGTTTTTCCCCTAAAAATTGAGATGCAAAGTAAACAAGCTCTTTATTTTCAATTCAAAACGTGTCTAAATCAAATTTATTTTCTCGTACATGAGATATACTTGTATTGCATAATTTGGGATTTTTTGATATTTTGTCTTAAATAAGTAAATCTACAACAAGAAAGTAATATTCTAATACAAAATTGCCCGCTCTGCAAAAAAGTGATTTTTTAGGTACATTCCGAGGTTCTACAGCAGATTAATTTTGATGCTTAACTTTATTTCATTCACATACATATGTATGTACATTTCAAATTGTTATAAATTCTATGTACAAATTAAAAAAAAACTTCGGTTTCTTAAATGCAACGTAAATTATTTATGTTTTTTTTTCTAACGTTAATGATACAAAAGTTCCATAACCCTAAATACAAACCTACTTAATTAATACAATACTTATGTATGAAAAATTTATGGATTCAATATCTCATTTCTTTTTTCTGTCTTGTGTACACTTCGGACAAAACCATTTTCCTTTGGGTTTAGTTGTAAGACCTACGCAGGCAAAGTGGAACCATTCAATTGGACACTAGAATACCAAAAATATGTATAAATGAAAAGAAAGGTAGGAAATTATTTGGATATGTTAACACTTACATCCGGATTGTCACAACCAATCATTTCGCCATAGGATACTTGGTGACACAAACAATAAGTGGGTTCATTAGGATCAACTGGCATATCCAAGACATCGCTTGGGTGTGTTGCAGCCGTCAAGCATGACTCTTTCTCAGAGTCTTCAATATCGGCATTTTTCTTTGAAAGTTAAAAGTTAGTAAAAGTTAGAAGTATTCTACATAAAATCAAGATTTATATTTGTTTTTTTTTTTTACAAAAATGGAAGTATGCAGTTTGTCAATGTAAAGTAATAAGGCATAAGATGAATATATCATATATGTATGTATACAAAGGTATTTTATATACATATGTATATGGAAAGCATGTATGAAAGATGATTAAAATTAATGCTTTTATGCTCAATTATTCAATTTAAACAAGAAAACATCAATACAAATAAATTATTGATACATACATCATACTCGGTCAGGCGGATATTTATATGCCAAATATATGATAAATTCGCTACAAAAAAGAATGCTACTTATATATACATAATTATGTGGATATTATGTATTTAAGGTTTATATAAGCTTATATTACTTTAAGGGATTAGGGGTATTATTTCTTTGCAGATTTCAGTGAAATTTCTATGGTTTTTGAAAAACATGGAAAACTATAACTGCGCTTCTGTTCGAACTGTAGCAGCACAAACAGCCAATACTTTTAAAATCATTATTTTTTACAAGTAACTGTCAAAACCGGTTTTATTGATGCTATGTTTTTCCATTTATAAAAAGGGATAGTTTACTGACAAAAAAATTATTCAAAATTTGTAGTTTTTTCATGTGTCTGATTACACCTAACCCCTTAAATAAAAGGCTAAAATACCAAGCATTCAGTAAACTACTGAAGATCGTCTATATAATGTTATTTAGAAATAAATTAACAACGTTTAATAAACATAGAAACATTGGAAAAATTTAAGCAAGAATTAACGATACTACTTTAACGTACATATGCGAAGCAAATTTAACTTCTAATCACTGGTTACTACAATTTTATGAGAATATGAAAATGATTTTGATGATTACCTTTTGACCCCCCTTGCGAGTTTCTTTTTCTTGATTTACCTTCGCCCTTTTCTTTTTGCTACCTTGTCCGCCACCACTACCTCCGCCGCCACTACCACTTGTTGAAACATTTGTGTTATTTGCACGAGTTTCCTCATCAGATGAGCCGGTACGTTTACGCTTTCCAGGCGTTTTCGCGTCCTTTGTTTTCTTTCGCCCCTCTAATATTTGGGTAAAAATAGTAAAATTCCTTTTTTTTACATATGTATATACTTCCTTACTTTTTACTACTGCTTCTTCCGATTTGCTGCGTGTCGATGATGCTTTTTCCTGTATTTCCCCCTCAAATCTAGCCAAATCGTTGTCGAGACGCCTAATTTGTTTATCCACCAACTCATATGTTTGTATGGCTAATTGTACTTTGTCATCACTGTATTCTTTTGCCTTACCAAATAGAGCTTGTATGTCCATTAGACGCTCTTTGCGTTCTTCATCTGCCATAGAACAGCCTCCATTTGCTGCAAGCTTATGCATGAACTCTTTCGCTCTCGAATCGATGCTTTTCATTGCAGTCTGTGCTCGATCGTCTAATTTGCGCATAAGTTTGAAGTTTCGTTCCAACTCTGTAGGCAATGACTCTAATCCTAGGTATAAAACATAAAGTTTGGTCATAACTGATTGAAGCTTAAATAAAATCACCTATAATTTTAGATGCTTATACACTTCACATACCATCAAGGTAATTTTCTAAATAAATTGCCGAGGACATTTTTATATGTAAATTACAAATTTGTATAAAAACGATGCTAGATAGCGAAAATAAATAAAGTTGTCACTTCTTTGGTAGTTTGGAAAATCTAGTTTTGACAAGTCAGAGAACGTATAATATATACGTTCTCTGTTATACGTTCTCTGTACAATATGAGAAGGAACATAGAAGTGAAAAAGAAGAAGTCTATATTTTCTCATTCACAACAAATCTTAAATTCTTTAGGATTTAAATAGAAGGAAAGTACATCGTGCTCACAATAAGGTAGAGATAAACTACATTCATCGTATATTAATAAAAGAGAGGCTTTTCGCTGAAAGTAAAAATATTTTTTTTTTCACTGAAAATTATTATATTTACTATGTTTAAAAAAAACACCGAAATTAGGGTTGGCAACAATGAGCCCCATCATGTAATGAAAAC
This sequence comes from Bactrocera dorsalis, assembly GCF_023373825.1. Classification (NCBI taxonomy): domain Eukaryota; kingdom Metazoa; phylum Arthropoda; class Insecta; order Diptera; family Tephritidae; genus Bactrocera; species Bactrocera dorsalis. The sequence goes on along the minus strand of NC_064303.1, from coordinate 28,202,382 downwards.
GTCAAAAACAGAAATTGACAGTGAATTTTGTTTTGAGAACAGTTCAATAAATTCGTTTGTATTGTGTTAAGGTGTTTATCAGTGTTTAGTTTGCATTTCTGTTTTTGTCTTCATCGATGTGCATATAATTAGTAAAAATACTTTTGTAGCGCTCGACACAAGCAGTCGCATAAAACCACCCAGGAATAGGAAAATAATAAGTTCATGTCTTCTCATATCTTGCGCTATAGAAATGGTCAAAGTGTAATTAAAAATTAGTTTATTCAAAAAACGTATAAACCATTATATAATAAAAACCAGTGATAAAAAAAAAACTAAATGCAATCGATTTGACTTCATTTGTATCACATCTGATCAAATAAGAACGCTTTTGGGAACTAAGCTAGTTCTCCATAACGTAATAAATGTTTACATTAATAGCTTTCGGTGCAATAAATACATAGTTTAACAGAATAGCTTACTAATAAATCACGTAAAAGAAAAATTAAGTAAATACTGGTTTAAAAGTGTAAACAATTCTTTAAATAAAATACTATATAATTAATATTTTGTATTTAAATATACCGCCAAATTGGCTTCGCAAAGTTCTTTCCTCGATATTTACATTATGGCCTGGGAACATGGCAGCTCTCCGGTGGATTGGTGTGAGGGAAATTATCTGATATCTTCAAATATAGCAGAATTCGTGAATACGGTACGTCTGTTTACATAAGTTATTAAGTAATAGTGTTCGCATGCATGTATGCAAGTGATAATATCTCTACATCGGAAACGGAATCGGAAATGTGACTTTCAACTATTTCCGTTTAATAATATAATACTTATCTGCTATTTGAACTGTAAATTACCAAATCTAGGTAAACTTCAAAGTATTTTTTTAATGTAATAGTACAAATATATGTTTGATATTTATAATGAACAAAAAATAAATAATTGCATACCTTATTTTATGTTAAACAACTAATGTTATTTAGTTTTTCAGTAAAATTCTAATTAATGCGCAGACAAAAAATGTGTATGTAATGTGAAGTAGTTGTATTGTTGTTACAATGACAGAAAATATTCTCTAAATGTTTTTGAATAATGATGTCGTCTTAACAGAACTTAGCCGGGTGATAATACGGATTCGTTACGTTTAGTGAGAGCCGATTATCTTGAGAATAATGTATTTCCTATAACTTTTTGGTATATACATACATAAATATGTATGTACGTATGTGTACTCAGTAGCTAAGAGATCAGAAATAATTTATTACAAGGGGCTTGACATTTACGAATTTGTTTTTTATACATATGATAGATAATTAAACTAAGCGAGATTACTACATTACTATAAAATGATTCACCTATTAATAAATATTGAACTACATTTATTATATGCTAGATAATAATCTTTTATGGGTGTATCGAAATAGTTTACAGTTTTTTAATTGTACAATGTAATGTTTAGGATCTCTCGACCTTAGCCCTCACCTGCCTGTTTTTTCATTCAGTTTTCCTAATCTCTCCAGCAATTTATTATTTTCAGAAACCAGAAATTGTTGAACACATTGTTGTTTATCTATTCGTTGTTATCAATCTTTCCCTTTTATATAAATATACATATATGTACATACATATGTATATACATACACTGATGGTAGATAAAATAGGGACAAACTCATTGACTTATAGTATTTTAAAGCATAAAAGCATTATTTCTAGAATATCGGCGTAAAAGCTATTTTGTTTAAGTTGACAGCATTTTCAGCTGGCATAAATAATAGAGACAATCACCGTAAAATTTTTTAAGGAGTAAATATCAAAACAACAAACTTTTCCCTTATATACTTTCACTATGGTTTCCTGAATTTCGCGGTCCATGTTATATTTTCCTTCCGATCAATTTATTTATTTGTCATAAATGTATTCATGTTTTGATTCGAAATTTAACTTTTTAAACGAATTTACAATGAGCTCAAAACGCTATCAACTTGAGCAAAATACTGTTTACGCCGAAATTCTAGAAATAATAGACGGAAAACGAAATAAACAAGCAGTACTGTTATCAAGCATCGTTGCACAGCGACGAGTGGTTCAAACCTATGTTCATAAAAAGTTTTTTTAGGCTTTGAAATAAGTCTATGGGTTTGTCCATATTCTTTCTGCCACCTGTGTATATTAGTCTACATACATATGTACATATGTACATACATATATACAAGATAAAATGCTAGGGCGCTGAACTTATTTACCTGAAGTTGCTAAATAAATCATATACGCAACAAAGAAAAGTGTTTCAAATAGATACAACTTAAACATACGCAATTAAATTTATGACATGATAAATACATTATTCAGAACAAAAAAAAAAAACTACGGAGTGTAAAGTATACAGTTAATAGGTTCTACATTTTATATATGTACATATGTACGTGTGTATGTCTTTGAACTTTAAACAAAATAATGTTCATGGTTATTCTGCGTGTTAAAATATGTACATTTGTAAAAACATACATACGTACTATAAATTTGCAACTCTTAGTATATAGTAAAATAAACAAAAGTTGTAACTACTTATTTCAAACTATGTATTTCAAAATATGTATTGTTCAAGAGACTGCACTACATGTTTCGAACATATTGGGTAGTCGAAAAAGTCTTTTCGCATTTCTAATAAAACTTCAACTTTTTTTATTTTATTTATACTAATAAATAAATAAACAAATACGTAGCATTTTGGTCGACCACTTCTTGCCATTTTCCCGCTGGAGACATTATTCCATCAGTGTAAATCGAAATTTCAAAATTTCCAGAACGGAAGGGAGCGAACCACTGTTGAACTGACACAGCATCGTCTCCGTAAACTTCACAAATTTCATTGGTGACTTGCGTGGCATTCTTCCCTTTTTTACACAAAAATTTCAAAATGTAACGAATTTCTTCATTATTTTCACTCATTTTTGAACAGCGGTAACTTTTTTCAACTTCCCCGAATTTTATTTGTTATTGGTTAAATAAAGCTTAAAATCTCACCTTTCCAACACTATATGATATATGGTAACACTGGAGATATACACGTAACGACATCTATTGACAAAATACGAAAAGACTTACCAATATTATTCAGATCGAAACTTTTTTATTTAACACTGATGTATTACACTTTTGTTAGCGCTTTTTCCAATCTTCAAAGCACTTGAAAAGTAATTTTTGTGAACTTACTTATCTCCTTCTTCGATGAAGTTTTTATCTCCCCAATCGTAGCGTAGTGTCCTTCTTTGAGTTCAGTTTTGGGGACGCGACACGGTTTTTGGTCAAAAGTCAGCAATTTTGGAACAAACTTCGCGGCGACCCGACTCACACCAAAATCATTGTTTAAAATCGAACGGCACGAGCCGTTAGTTACTCAGTAATTTCTTTAATGATCATTCGACGATTAGCCACTACTATTTTTATAGCTTCATTAATATTTTCGTCTTTTCTTGCCGTGCTCTGCCGCCGACACGCTCTTCCTTCTAAGTTTTTGTTTAGATGCGCTCATACTGTTTCTAACTGTTTCTTCCCTTGGCTCAATATGGTGAGCTTCCGAGTCTGCTCTATGTCATGGGGAACGCAATGTCAGCTCACCCAGAGCCCATTGAAGCGGTAAGGCCATCGTTACTTCGAAAGGCGGACCGGTGTTGGGAAGGCTCCGTTAAAATACAGCCGAATTTTTCTCCTGGCTGCAAGTCATCCAAAGATACTAGAGTCGCATAACACCCTGGATTAGGAGGTGACAGCTCTTGGCCCTAGCAAACCCATCTGAAAAGTGCTCACACCGGTTAAAAGGGACAAGGTGCCTGCCAATCCCAGGATATATAATATGGATGATATAGTGCTTATATTGGCTGTTTCAATTTTCAACGTAAGTACAGGGCATTCACTTTAGGAGGATTTAAAAATAAATGCAGTAAATATCTGGAATTCGTTATGAACACCACTAATGCTTGTCTTAACGTCCGAAAGTTCAAGAAGCGATATATTCTTCTTTTATATGGAGCTCTGGAGTTTAACAAAATATTTTATTAGATTGGGTGTAAACAGGAAATATGTAAATACCTGTGAATTTATGCAATGATAGTCATACACGTTACTACATTTCGGGATTGTGAAAAATTGTTCGTAAATCCTTTTATAATCAGTGAACTTTTAGTTATAAATTTGTTATCTTAATACTAGTCGGTTATTAGAACACCAAGCTCATAAATCATTCCAAGTCCATACGTAAACTTATTAATCGAGGCAAGGCATGTATACGAGCAATGAACTAAAATGTGATAATAAGGGTATGGGTACACATGTATACTATACAAGGTGCGTTCCAAAGTACACAGGAATCTAGCATCATTCTAACGCACCATCTACAGCCATTGACATATAAATAGCACACATCTAAATCCCATATTAATTCTAATTTTTTTAAACCTAAAGTAGCTGAACAATAAAAATTTGGTATGTATCTACTTGTCACTGTTATGAGGCTCATTTCCCTGCACAAAAATACTGCTTATTTTCTATCAAATTTTGTACGCGACAATTTTTTTGCGTATAGTGTTGTTTTGAGGTGGGCACATAAATATTAGGTTGATCGAAAAGAAACCGGTGATTTTTTCAAAATGTTTTTGAGTTTTAGTTTTTTTTACCATCCCAAGACGTCGTATATGATCATGTATGGTTGATTGTGGTATATTTAACTTCTCTCCAATCTCACGCTCAGTTACATGACGATCCGATTCGATTAAAGCCTTGATGACGTCATCATCAACTGCACTTGGCCGACCTGAACGGAATTTGACAAACCAACTTTGACACTGTGTTTCTTTTAAGGCTTTGTGACCATACACATCACGTAACTTTTTAGCAACCTGAGCTGCATTTTTTCCTTTACGGAAATAATAAAGTAAAATATGACGAAAATGCTCCTTTGTGCGCTCCATATTAAAATTGCCGCCAAACAAACAAATATAAATAAAATTACGCGCGCTTTTTTTCTAAGGCAAGGTAAAAGTGCCAGCTGATATTTGAAAATGCAATAACAGAGTCATAAGCCGTTCAAAAAATTGTCAACGCCGCGGCGCGCCGCGCTTAATGGTTTTTTTGGTATACCTAGGCTTAAGGGATTGACCTTGTGGACGACGTAAAAATGATTTTCCAACTGGAACCTTCCTGTTCATCTTGGTTTTGTCGCTCAAAAACACGTTCTTTCAAAATTGTGTTGGTTTGTCTCTATGGGCCTTTCCAAATGCCAGTCGAATTTTGATGTGGCGTTTTGACAGGAGTGGTTTCTTGCTGGTAATTTGTCCAAAAAGTTGAGATAAGTTGAGTCGTCTTCCTACAAGCTTTCTGTACACGTCCACGCCATATTCGTCATTAATTTCGATCATAGTTTCTCTGGTTGACTTAAAAGGATCCTCTTTGCTCTTCCGTACTATGTATTTGTCGACACTAATATCGGTTTTACGTGGTCCTGGTTTTCTTGGTATCTTTTTATTGATTTTGGAGAGCAATGTATTATTTTGGCAATTTGGCAGAATCTTTTCCTTTTTTGCTCATATTGGATGTAAGGACTCCCTCTTCCGGCGTGGAATGTATTTTTCCTTCTCATTTTAACGAAATATTGTTGAAATAATTATATATTCGCAGAATTAAATTAAAAATATGCGAGGACCTCACACAAAATTCAAAAAAAAAAACTACGAACTTAAAAGTGTGCTATTGGGTTGACCGAAAAGAAACCGGTGATTTTGTATACAAACGGCGCGTGAAATTTTCATTCAAATCAGACAACATGCCATTTTTGAATTTCAGCCACGGAAATCCCTATGTGCGGCGGTGGAAGTATCATGGTCTGAGGCGTGTTTTCATGGCATGGCATCGTGCCAATTGTTCGAATAAATGGTAAAATGTACGAGTGGTTTCAACGTTTTCAAAGTGGTCGTGAGGACATAAATGACGATGAAAATGTGGGCCAATCAAAATCTGTGATCAGCGGAAATACCATCGAAACTGTGCGTGAATTCATCAAAAATCAGCCGAAAAAATTCCGACCAAAAATTGCTCAAAATCTAACATTCGAAGGACGATTATTTGACCAAAAATCATATTTAAACCATTAACCACTCCCCTTATTCACTTGATATGGCACCGTGCGTCTTCTCCCTTTTCGGAAAAATGCATTTGCCCATGAATGGAAAGCGTTATCCAGACGTAGAGGCCAACAAGCTAAAACATTCGTTCGACATGCTTTTGGACCGTTCAAAAACTGTATTGAAGCTGAAGGAGACAATTTTGAATAAAATAAATTGATTTTGCCGAAAAACCCATTTGTTCTGTTTTTTAAGTCCTGTTTACTTTGGAACGCACCTTGTATATAATAGTGGCAAGGCAACATGGATTAAATGGTCGAAAAAAGCGAATTTTCCAGAATTTTTTCTGAGAAAACTTTTAAACTTATTGATCCAAAAATCTGTGCACATATTATGGTACCTTTTAACAGTATTTAAAGATTTAGTATTAGTAAAAATATTTATTTGGAAAGGAATTACAGCTGATCTCCGGGAGCTCTTCCTCAAAAAATACGTTTTGCGGTGATTACTATATCTCAGAACTGGATCCTCTGAAATAAAAAAAAAACCAAACAGATTTCGTTAAAGTAATACTAAATCTAGTACTTAATCAAAGAAATAAGCAAAATAAATTAAAAAAATGACAGTTTCTTAAAAAGAAAGAACAATTTTTGACCAAAATTTCGACATTAAATTGTTTATAAACGAATATTTAGCGGTGAAAAAAAATCTTTAATTAACTACTAAAAAATATGTTTAAGAAGGTCGTGTTAAAATTTGAGACCAATCGGTTTAGCTGTTTTCGAGTAATGTTGGTCAACGACTTTGAAAACATCATTTAGAGAAAAAAGCGTTTAGGGTTGGGAATGCACTTCCAAGCACTCTGAAACGCCTTTTCGAATTGCGTGTAACTTCGAAAATATCCAACGGAACGATAAGAAATTTTATGTGTATTTTTTTTTTAAATATACGTACATTAATACAGAAATAGAGTTTTTGAAAATTCTATCTGTATATAACCCCTTAACTGAGCGCTGACAATAAGTCACCTGTTCATTTATCAGTGATCGTTTTTTTTCATAAATATTTAAACAATTCATTTTAAAATAATCAAATAATAAAATATTATATATTTAACCAAAACGTGAGAAAATAGTAAACAGCTGATTGTGTTTTGCGACAAATTGAATAAATGCCACTTAAAATAGTCTCGCATATTTGAAATTGTATGTCAAAATAAATTGCATGTAAAAATACTGAGCTTTTTTGGATATTGTTATTTTGCGATTTTTCAATAAATGCCGAAAGTTTACGACATTAAATAGGTATTCCAAATATTTATTTACTATCACGAATTTAGAATATATTGTATATACCAAGGATATGGGTCCTTGTGTGTGTTATAATATTTCTTTACGTATATTTAAAAAAATTGTAGATACATGTGACTGATGAAGTGTAGAGTATGCTTGAAGTCTGAGCAAAATTATATTATAACAATGTTTTCATTCAAAGACAGTTATTGCAAATATAAATGAAAAATTGAGGAGTGAAATAAGATATTGGAAAGAAATCAATTAAAAATGTTAGAAGTTAAAGCTTGTTCTTGAAAAATCGTTTATGAAATCATAAAATAACCATGTTACAACTGCGACCAATATAAGCCTAATATAATATAATTCTTGAGCTTAAGGGAGTCATCCCGTATGACGCTCACTTTTTCGGAATCTTTTACAGTGAAATGGAAAAACAGAGATTCCAAATTTTTACTATATATTAATTAAGCCTTGAGATATGTACATTTATGAAGTTTTTAAGTAAAAATATTTTGTTGAATACGAGATTATAAGTTTTAATGATACCCATGAAAAATAAGGTATTATTTGATTAATTTTTTCTGATTCAATATTTTTCAAAAATCTTAGTTCAGGACATAGTCCCATATATATGTGATGAATGTACCATTAAAATTTGAAAGCAATCGAAAGCAATGAAAACGTTTTTGAGAGATCATAGACGTCAATTTAAAAAAATATAGTTTCGAGAAAAATTTGAAAATTTAGGTTATAGGCCACGAGCTCTAAAGACCTTACTCTCTCACTCCTGAAACTTTGCCATATTCACATTCTATGAAAAAAAAAAATAAATTTTTTGAAACCGTCACGTGGAATGATGACCCCGTAATGAAAGCACGAATTTTATAAGAGACAACTGTGGACGATCACAAAACAATCATTAAAATGAGTAAATTAGAAAAGGAATTTAAGCAAGGCATTCATTTGCAAACGCCCTCTGGGGAAAATCTGTAAAATAATATTTTCTTCTGATGAAACAAATATTAATTTGAGGTCACGAAAAAAACCCAGTAGTTGTGAAAATAAAGGTATGATGCCTACATCGCATTCTTTGTTGAACTACGTTAAAGTCGTCTTATATCTCACACAGCTCATCGTTTCATCGGGTGTTGTCATCGTCCGTGCCTCTGCACCATATAACAGGACAGGAATATTGAGTGACTTATAAAGTTTTGTTTTTGTTCGTCGAGAGAGGACTTTACTTGTCAATTGACTACTCAATTCGAAGTAACACCTGTTGGCAAGAGTTATTCTGCGTTGGATTTCGCGGTTGACATTGTTGTTGTTCTTAATACTGATTCCAAGATATACGAAATTTTCTACGACTTCGAATTTATGACTTCCAACAGTGACCCGCGAGTGCGACGACTGTTTTGTTTGATGACAGGAGATATTTCGTCTTGCCCTCGTTCATTACACGACCCATTTGCTTCGCTTCCTTACCCAAAACTAACTGCGCAGTTGTTGAGGCCAATAATATTAATATTATCGGCTTACGCCAGCAGCTGTACACTCTTATAGAAGAAGGAAGATTGACCCAGCAATTTATAGTTTTCTTACGATATATGTATACACATATAAATATATAATATATAGGTACGAAAAGAGTTATTCTCATTTTGTAATAACACCATTATGAATAAGCTACCAATCAATAATCTTTTTCGCAATAAATACTTCTTATAAAAATTTTATAATTGTAACACTCTTTTATGACTACTTATTTATGTGGTTACACAAGTGCGTATACAAAATTATTAGATTTGAATATGATAAGTAAGTAGTAAATAAGCCATGGAGAAGTAATAAAAGTTCATAACTAGAAGACAAACGAATCGCTATTACGACAATCGATCACAATATATCATATATGTGGTACATTAGGGGTGGGTAGAAAACGAATGTTATTTTCGCTTGATTTTCTGAAAACAATGATTGATAGCCACCTTTAAGAAAGTCTCTCAAAGTAAAATAGTAAAAAAAAATAAAAAATGTAAGACGGGTCTTCCCGTTACAATACTTGGAGAGCCCTCTTAGAAACTTCAAAGAACTATTTTTTTCAGAGTACCAAGCGAAAAAAAATATTCGTTTATTTTACTCACTCTAATATGCATAGACACATATACATATGTATGTATATGATTGTTTGCAGCGGTGTATGGTATGTTACAATGCTTTCAAATCAAACGAATTGGGAATAAGAACATACAATAGCTCAAGCGGATAATGGTTTATATGTCAAGTCTTATCGCAAGCACTTCAAAAATTATTACTAATAAAAAAATAAACTGCGTTGTTTTTATTGACTTAGGATTTGTATACTCAATACAAAAGTAACTTTCGGATGGTATAACAAATATAGTTATATATATGTACATATTATACAATCGCGTTCGATTGGGGCTGTAGTAGTGTTCCCTCTATAACTTCAGTATGCTCTGAACATCATCCTCTAGATCACTACTTTGGGTCCTACAATAGTGTCTCCAGTCCTTGTCGACCAGCTTCCCGTGCTCTTCATACTCATGGATTTCGGTCTCTTTCTTTTTTGTCTGCATATGCGTCTCGCTTCCCTCTTCAAATCACGGTATCTATCCCAACCCGCTCGTGTTGCGGTCCATCGCAACATTGCGAGGTAGACTGTCTCTTTTCTCTTCACTACAACCATCAGAAAATAGAGAAAACGACCATAAAGACCACGAAATTGATACAAAAAAGCTAATATTTTAACTTCGGAATTTTATATCGATATTATTGTGTTTACACTAAATTTAAGAACTTTTTTATACATTTTGAGGTTATGTGTAGAAGGAGTGAATACAGAAGTTATAAATCTTTTAGTAAAGATAATTGCTTTTATTTTTAAATTGTCTTCAACCCTTAAAAATTCTACTTTGGTCACCGAAATAGCTGATTAAGCAAGTTATTGATAATATCAGTACTTTTAAATATCGGGATCCCGATGCTTCGATGAATCTCATATTTATTTATTAAGCGCAATGTGTATATGAATTAACTCAAAAGACTATAATTATCATATTGCACAAATTAGCATGCACTCACATGAATGGATGTATAAAGTGCTACATTTTATATTAACAAGTGTGATCAGAATTACAGCCTGGTGCGATAAGCCTGTAACATACATATCTACATGTGTTTATACATTGAATTGTTTATTACTCAACCAATGTACGAGTAAACTTAACTTGTTTCTGGAAAAAGTGATTAGTTCTTGAAGTGTTTTGCATCGAACTCTCCCAGAAAAACTTCGCCTTTAAGGCCGAACTAGTGTAATTTTCTCTTTTCGCAACTCCTCTCGTAAAGTGTATGGGCCCACAGCGAAAAATGGTTCCGAGACTATTAGACTAGTTGCCGTAGCTTTTTCACCAAGAAATCGGGTATTACATTACATCCATGCTTCTAGGATTTTGTTTTCAGTGACAACCCTGTTAAGCATTTTTATGTACCCGAGTACCATTGTTCATTTGACTTCAATAGAGGAGATTATGTGAAGTGCCGCTTTACTATTACTGAGAATAACAATTTGTTCCCTGTGTTAGCTTTTCTCTAGAATAATCTCTGTATATCTGTTATGGCATCGACCTTAGCCTGAAAAATGTTGACAGTTTGGTACGTGGTTTAGTATACCTGCCTCAATTTCATCTGACGTTCTTGATTGTCTGCATATCATTGCGAGGGAACTCCTTCAGATTCTACCAGGTAGACGTTTGCACACAATTACGCTCTGGTGGATTTTACAATCATTCACTAACTGATGTGTACGAATACGGAGCAAAGTAATTAATAGTTTAGATATCATTACATTATGTAATCAAATGGATTTTTTTCGAGGGTATAAAACTAACGGTGTCATGTTAGTTTAGATTAAGGCTGAGATGAAAGTCACAAGTACTTTGTGATATTAACAACTGAAGAAGATTTAGGCCTTCACTTATCGACAAAGCGCCTTAAGCTCATTACAAATCTGCTAGGTGATTGATTCTACTATTTGCTTGAATAGCTAAAGCAGTACGATTCAAGATGTTAAAACTTTTGTTTCGCAAGAGATGCACATTTGAAACTGGAATAAATAAAGCTGTATAGTGCATAATAATAATAGAATTCTGTTTTCTGATTTTTAAACTTCTTGTTAATTAACGAAAGTGAGTAATTATTGCTTAGACAATCGAAAATTAAATCTAATGGCCTTAGTTCTTTTTTAGTTGCTGTGCACGCATTTGTTCGTGTTTACATTCGGTATAAAGGCACGATTATATCAAATCTACCTATTTGCATTTTCAATGCATATAAATTAGGCATTGCACAGCTGTGTTTATGAAAAGAGTAGGTTCAAACTACAAAGCAAAAAAAAAAATCAAGTTAAAAGAAAAACTACGAATTTAATAATATTTAAAAAAATTTTTAGCTATTTCTAAGTATATACAGTTTTATTTTTTTTAACAAGATTTATTTAAAATCACCTTAAAAATTAGTATGTTCGTGATAATAGTAGCGCCTAATTTGTTGAAAGAAAAAATCCAGTTAACAATTACAATTTCTACTAAATGTTTTCGATTGACAAATATTTAGTTGTACAGTTTTTATTTTTTATACAACCATACACCGACGTTACGTGGAGTCGATTAGATTCTTACAACGCTTCATAGAGATTTAAGGCGATACGTATTTGACCACTAGCCAAAGTTATATTCTATTTGATGTATTTGCTGCTGCTATAGCTTGTTGAACATCTTCTCATAAATTTTCGACTGGAATCAGGTCCAGTGCCTGCACAGACCGGGATAATACGACGAGCTTTTCTGATGCAAACCACTCCAAAACTACTTTGGTGATATGTTTTTAGTTGTTATCCTGTTCAAACGTGCTTTTTATAGTAATTTTTCAACTGGAAAGTGGTAACATAACATCGTTTGGGGTAGTTCATACAATGCTCAGATCATCGTGTTAAAAAGTTTTGGGACTGTATGTCTTCTTTAATGGGATTGTAAATTCTTGGAATAAAATTATGTGTTTGGTAATGGACTGACATACTTTCTGGGCCATGTTCCTTAAAAAAGGCATTTTTGTTTTCATCAGTTTACGGGATATACTATATATTATGTATTCTTGCAGCCACATGTTTCTTCGTCTAAAGAGCTTCTGGGGTCCCTTTATCTTCAAATGGTTTTCATATAGGGTCCTATGATTTGTAAGGATAGTAATAATTTTTTATACTTTTTGAGGATGCTTAGAGCTTGCTTTTTATATAACCTATAATCTCTCTGTCCTTTAATATTAATTTTTTTACGTTTTTCCCCAATATTAACTGCTTTATTGTTGCATTTTACATCCCACTGATGTTTCGGTTCCCTGTAAGTTCTGTCTTCAATTAGCTTCACTATTAGTTCACACTTCTCAATGGAACAATATTTCCTTCTACGCACTAAAAGGGAAAATGCACTCGGATTTGAAAAGCTTTCATAAGAAAATTATTAAATTGCTTAAATAGACTTACTTATCGCAACTATCTAATAATTTTTTAATTTATCGATCCCTAGCGATACGATATTTTACGATATTTTATTGAACAGCTTGTTTTATATCTAATGCAAAAATGCGTGATAGTAAACACAGCGGAAGCAAAAGTAACGGGATATTTTCGTTTTTATAATTTTAAGTATCTATGCTACCAATATAAAATAATCACTTTGGTTGACTTAGCAAGTTAGTATCTGTCGGTAAAGATCTTTATATATAGTAAGTTGCTGTCCTTCTATTTTCATGAACACAACTGTATGTCGTCTTCACATAGAATCGTTCATATGAAAGTAGACTTCCAAAATAAGGTCATTGACTTATGACTATATATACTCTTCAATTATTCTCTAGCTTCTACTTTAAAACACAAAGGGTTTGATAAGTATTTACACTTGTGTTTAGAGGCTGATAAGAAGTTCGCGTAAATTAATTTTATTTCATCAACAAAATCCGTTTTGAAATTGATTGCACATACTAATACAGCGTAGAAATGAATTCTAATCTAAGAACATACGTTATACATAATTCATTGTATCAGTAGAAACAACACATTTTAATAAATAACACTAGTCCCACGAAGTAATACTTAATCAGGTGGTTCCGTGAGAGAGTCTAGAGTTTGGAGTAGGTTAGGTTTAGCGGATTAAAGTTCCGCACTCCGGCTTTCGATGCTTCCCCCTATTTAAAAAAAAAAACTAGTTTACTATCATTTTGCGACTGTGATAGGCCATCAGAGGCTGTTTCTTACTAATTTTGGCTTGCTAAAACAACACGTTGGATTTTTTGTTTTTTAGTCAAGGGATGTAGAGCTCAAATCAACATTATTTACTAAAATGACAAAAATAGCTATACGTGAAGGAAAATTTTTGAACTCAAATTCGAATCAGGGCATCTCAAATAATCGGTCCTTTTAGCACATCAGTTGCAAATTTTTCCTTCAGATTTGTTGAGTAGTGTAATTAGTGACTTTTGGGCATATTATGTAATTTCTATGTAATCAAGTAAAAGTAATAATTTTTTGTACCAAAAACGTTTAAATTATTTCTAAAAATTTTCCTCTTGTTTTAATTTTTTCGTAAAAATTAAAGAATTGAAATTCTAAGTTCAGGCACAGCCGAGCTTTTTATAATCTTGCATTTATAAGGATCGAAATATGTTCAGTTCTCTGCCAAAATTTCTCAGCGCGTTAAGTTGATATAGCTACAGCTTTGTAAAATATGTACATGTACTTATGTGCATGAGACCTATTAGATTGCAAAGGCATGCTCTCCAGATGGCCCTTCTAATTTCAATTCTCTGTCCCACACAAATAAGGAGGGCTTAGTTATAGGGTTCTACAATATTTCATTTAATAGTCGTGACAAAAGTACGATTAGATTGGATTTGTACTTGAACTCTTTTGTCGATCGGCAAATTTTCCATTCGGAATCGCTCATTCGCACGGGCGACGTGAGCCGGGCAACTCGACTCGCACAATTTTTTTCATTTTTAAATTTTAGTACGCTTCATGGACGCGTTGGCCAAAAATTTTTTTAATACTCTTGCAACATACTATCTTAAACTAATCACGTTAGGTATAGTGGTATATATGTATATAAATAATTAAGGTGAAATCCGAGTGACTGCCTGTCTGCCCATCCATCCGTTACTTGTAGTTTTCTTAAAAAAAAATACTACATATCGCATTTTTAGGCTCTTAGTTTGCCCTTTTATATATACATATGTACATATGAATATGCAAACATGTACACCCTGTACCTAGCTAATCAATTATATTTTACATGAAGTCAAAACATAATAAACATGCCTTATCTGACCTATCCTAATTTAACACCTGTCGTATTTTATGGAGAGCTACAATTGTTTTTTTTACTTATCAGTTATCAGAAAAAATTGTTAGTTCAGCTGTCGATGCCTACCTGCCTGCCAAACAATGTTCAAATTTTTGTGCACACCTCTTCTAATAAGCAATAAAAATTGAAATATTTCCAATACATACATACATACATATGTGTATTATTTGTGGATACTCCGCAATTGATTGATAAAATTTCAAATTTTTCGCAATGTCAAGGTGGAGGCTAAAATTATTGCTTTTATATTTTATAATTACCTGGGAAAGAGTAACAAAACACGGCAGGCAAAAAATAAGTCACATATGCTTTAGTACACGACTATTTACGTAAATACATATTTAATTCGTATAATAGTGCATACTAAATTGCGTACAATATGTGCAAATGAATTGAACGCATTCTCCAATTCACACCTTTAGTTAAACCCCCCTTTATATTAGGGCATCCGTTTGTTACAATTAGTACAAATTTAACTGTTAGTAATAATAAAAAATTACCTAACGTAATTTTGAAATTATCAGGTGTGAAAGGTACATTAATTTGCATATTAATACGGCAGTATTGGGGAAAAGGGTGATATTTTATATTTAAAGGCACATACATACATGTATGTATATCAATTTTATATCGAGTAATTGTTGTGAATGGGGTTTTGGGTATATCTATATACATCTGTGATTGAAAAAAAAGTGGGTTGAATGTACATATCTCCTAAAACATTAATTATATAATATTTGTCCTGAGCGACAAATCTTTTTGGCCGTCCTACCCACTCCCCATATAAAGTTTTTGTTACAAACTACTAAAGGTGCGAAATATTTATAAATAAATAAATAAGAGTATGGCACTGCCTACGTTATGGTAAAAAGCCATATCTCGGGAGCTGTTTGATCGGTTTCAATCAAATCTTTAGGTAATTTTATCTTTGCATTCTAACTCACAGTGCGAATCAGACAAAAACCACACAATTTTAAATTGCAACTCATACTTTCAATTCAAGAAGCAATCAATATATCCTAATAAAACATTGCCGAATAGTGCTTTTGAGGTGTGCCATTTTATGATCAAAAATTATCCTAATCAAATCAAATTTAATGCAGTTCCTAATGCTAATTTTTTATCGCAAATATCGGTCAATCTGTGAAATGTAATTTAGAAATTCGAAAATCCTAGTCTGATAATAATTTGTCAAAAATGGTTTGAATCGGATCAATAATTCTCCTAGCAAAGTTTTCGAACATTCGACTAGAAACTTACCGCAGGCTCCATACAAATTATATCAATAATCCATTCACGATTTCGCCGAACAGTGAAGGTTGAATTTCTTCTCAACATTTGGAGGTAAAATAAGGTTTTTCCCGGTTTTGACCCAAGTTGCAAAAGTATATATGTATTATAATACGTTCACTTATACCCGAACTTGGCCCTTCCTTACTTATTTTTTATTACGTTGATATACAAGTATGTATGTATGTACATGCCCCTGAAGTACAATAAAATCAGCTTCTTATTCGTGAGTTTTTGGCCAAAAACAATACTTTAACTATGCCCAGCCTCCGCATTCTCCAGGCATGGCTCCATGTAAAATTTTCCTATTTACAAAAAAAAAAGAAAATCTTAGATAGCCGCCGATTTACAATATAGAGTTTGAAAAGTATTTCGACAAAGGAAGTCAGCTTAAGTCCATAACATCGAATAGAAGTATTTTGAAGGCGACAACATTAATGCAAACGAATGAATAAATATTAAAAACAAGAAAGGAGGGCTAAGCTCGGGTGTAAACGAGAATTGTATATTAATAAGAATAAAATTCTTAGAAATTTCTTCAAGAAAATATGGGATTTGGGGGGATTTTATTTATTTTTGCCAGTAAAACATACTATTAACATGCCACATAACTCACGTACAATCACCAATCATGTGGAGGAAAGTCAGACAGATGTTCGAAAACCCTGATGTATTATATGTTGGGGTCAAGTTTCCGCCAATTTTATCCATTCATTCACAAAAACACACCGTAAGCAAAACACGCTCTGCAAGTTTCTTTATTGGCCTATGTAAGCAGTATAAAGTTACCCGTAAGTTCGAGATTTTCTATATATTATGTTAGGTATATATTATAGGGGCTCAGGGAAGTATTGACCATTTTTAATAAACAGAGAAACTATTATCAGGATTTCTCTGAATTTTAATTATACATACATATATTCCATTCATTGACCGATATTTTCGGTCAACTATAAATAGTGGATTCCACATTTTGGGTATTTAGGGGATTTGAACAGTTTTCGCTATTCAATTAATTGAAAAAAATTTCAATTGAAAAATGATTAATTTAGAGTTTTATCCCGTTATATCAATTGCTTCTTGATTTGTATACTCGTACTACACCCACGCCACTTGATCCGTTCATTTTCATTTCGAGATATGTGATTTTGCCTAAAAGTGTGCAGTAGAGCACCACAGGATTTATCCTGAGTGAATATAGCTTTGTAGCTTTACTTTCCACTTTTTCAAAAATTTTAGTCCGCAGGTTCCCCTAGCTACTGCGATCCCCTTTGTCAAAGTTCTATATCTTATTTTACAGCTTAGTTAAGCACTTTATACGTTTTCGGTTAATAGCGTACCTTAAAAATACACCCATTCCAAAAATGTCTATATCGTCACCTGAAATGCAAAATAACGTATCATCAAAAAATTCGAAATTGAGTGTCTTATTGATTACGCTTCACTACTTCAAATTATATACATAATATTAAATATGTTCAACATTTTCTGGTTCTGCGGTCATATATAAACCAGTTTTAACCAATATTAATATTTTGTTTCACTCATGTTCCATTTTATTCCGTGTTTCATTCATGCCACTGTAAATTTCTGAAAATGTTGTTACGTTAATTTGCATTTCAGGTGACGATATGTAATAAATGTGTGTAATAATTATTTATTATGCACTTACATTGATTAATTGTACTCATTGGTACATATGTAAGTATGTATACATATTTAATTGATTTCGTAATATTTTCAAAGATTGTTCACCCTAATATCTTATATAATTGTATGAATACCTACACTTTATGTCCTTAAAATACACATTATATTATCATTATCATTACAGACAAGTAATTTTCTGTTTCTGCTCCTGCCGCCAGTGTTGATATGTTTATTTAAGGAGTATGGGCGTTTCGTAACACCTGGTATACACGTCCTCTGGGTTCTACTTATAATAGTGGGTTTAAGCTCAATGTACTTCCATGCAACGCTCAGTTTAATTGGTCAATTACTTGATGAGCTGGCGATTTTATGGGTTTTTATGGCTGCTTACTCATTGTTCTTTCCAAAAAAGTATTATCCAAAAGTCTTCCGTAATGACCGGTAAGTAATGAAAAATTCTTAAAATTCAGAAATATGTACATATAGTATATGTATATACATATAATATAGTATTATTTGAAAGGGTATATAACCATATTATAGGATATCAAATCTTTAGTTTATATGACAAGCTTTTGGTAATCGAATTGTATTAAATAGATCAGTCAATAGGTAATGTGACCTTACCACGATAGATTACCTTTTGTGGGCTAATTTAATAATACAAGGTCTGTTAAAAAGAAATCCACTATTTTTGCTTTTAATTGTAGTTTTATGTGGCACACTTATCTGATTTAGCTGAAATGTGTAAGCACTTTTGTTCGATAACTTGTTGGTGTTTCGAAGGTAATTTCATAATGTCATTCTCATAGAAACCCGCGTCCGTATTGATAAACAAATTCGGACAGTTGATTTACAGAAGCTTTCTTAATACGAATTTTTCATCAGCAAAATCATTCGCCATAGATAAAATGGAGGCACAAGAACATCCCGCGAGTCACTACCGAGTCAGGGTTGGCTTATCCTGATGGAATACAACTGCTTGGGTGAAGTTGGTCATGTCTGGGCGACTGCTTACTTTAGGTGATCCAATTGGTGATAGCACAGGTTTGAATTAAGAGTCTGGTGATAGATGATTCCTTGCCAATCTCACCAAACACCGTTTTCGCTTGACGTTATCGTAAGTAACAAACTTTTCTATACCAATAACTATGCGTTTTGAAGATGGATCGATTTTGTTGCTATTCAGAAGCGCCTTCGATGGAAATTATTCGGATCATGAGTTTCTTGCGTTAACTCAGGTAACTCCCAAATTTCGATTTTTAGTATTCAACATTATTTAAATGGTGCTACCATGTTTAGCTTCTGATTAATCGAAACAGTGCTTACATGACGGTCGAACTCGAAGATTTACATTATATTATCGATATATTCGACAATTGGTCCTCCAGAGCGTATTGCATCATTGACATCTATATTAGCAGAACTGAAACGACTTTCCTAAAATTGTGTATGATTGACTCTTACAGTATCAGGGCCACAAACACTTTTCAGCCGCTTGGCATTTCTTTATCAAAAAAAAAAAATTAAAACATAGAGTATTTTCTCCTTGCTGATGCCCATCTTTGACTCGTGCTCAAGTAATACCGAGTCTAGGAATTAAAAAACTGTCTGAGATTATTTTTTAATACGAAATCTTATCTTTCTAACGCTATATTGGATAAGTTAACACTAGGTACGATTACTAAAGTCGTTTGTCGGAAAATAATGTTTTTTTTTTTATTAGACTTGACTAGTTAGAAGTCAATATTCATAAAAAACTGCTAACTATTATGTATTTCATTACTAAATTTATATATACTCGAAATTTTGTCGAAAAAAAAAATCTGAAATAATTAATCAAAATTTTTGTTGAGTAAATTTAAAATTTGATATTTCAAATTCTTAATGACTGCGAAACCAAAATATTAATTTTTATTTATAGGAAAACATTCAGCGTGTTCATGTTTCTTTCGGCGATTTTTGCGACGGGCATGTCGATTTGGAAGCCCATAGTTAATGCGTTTGTACTAATGGCTATGGGCGTGCCAACAATGATAATGATGTATCGTGAGCTGCAAAGGTAAGCGTTTATTATAATAACTATGCAAAATGGTAACATTATTTGGAGACTCAGTGTGTACCTAAATGCAATATAAGCACTACAATTAATAGTAAAGGTGATATATTATATGCAAATAAATATGAATTAAATATATGTATGTATGTGTTTAGAAAATAATAACAATAATTTAGTGGACATGCTATTATTATGTACGATATAATTAAATCAATATACTAAGTGACTACCATAATTCATAATTTAAAAGATTTTAAAACGTTCTGAGGGGAGAGGATGAAAAATGTACTTATTCGCGATTTATTTTTGAAAAAAAAAATGAAACCGTTACACATAAATTTATGGTTAATCTTAAAAAAGTTTATGAAAGATAAAACAAGAAAAAACGCTAACTTCGGCTGCACTGAAGCTATAATACCCCTTACAAGAGCATTTCTTATAGAAATAAAAGTTTGTACCCTTTAAGAAAAAAACCCTCAAATATACAAAGATTCCTTAAGAGAAATCTGATCAATCAGTTTATATGTCAGCTATATGCTACAGTGGCCCGATATCGGCGGTTCTGAGAAATGAGCAACATCTTGAGTAGAAAATAATATGTTTAAAATTGCAGATCGAAATCGCGAAAGGGCTAGTTCGCACATACGAGTATGTATAAAGACAGTCAGCTGTAATACAAACTGAGCGTTCGGAATAAAATTATTGTAATGATCCTTTTGTATTTGTGAAGGGTATTATAGCTTCGGCAACCGAGATTAAAGTTTTTTCTTCTTTATATAAACATATATTTTATGGAGTCTTCAACGTTTGCTTCTGGATGTTACAAATTTCGTGGCAAACCCTGTTCAGAGTATACAAATAAGAGGTGAAAAAAAAAACGATTTCTTTAATTTCACATTAGATACTTCTGTGATCAAATTGAAAGGTGAATTTTGTCCATTTCATATCCTTCAAATATTTCCGCTGCAATACATTTATGCCACGAATTTTCCAGTTATCATAACACTTGGAAAAAATCCTCTGTGGCCGTCATGGCCATCAGAGTCTTCTTCGATTCAGCTTTTATATCCTCAATTAAGTCAAAACGGTATCCTTGGAGTGGTCATGTGAATTTGCTGAATAGCCAGAAGTTACACGAAGGTAAATCACTTCCCGTATTCACGTGATATGTCACCGTGCGACTTCTTTTTCGGAAGAATGCGTTTGCCCATGAAAGGAAAGCGTTATGCAGGCGTAGCGGCCATTCAATAGGCTTGCACCGGCATACTAGCGGTCATACCGGCCAACGAGCTAAAACACTTGTGCGACATGCTTTTGGACCGTGCAAAGAGCTGTATTGAAGCAGAAGGAGTCTATTTTGAATAAAATAAATTGATTTTGCCGAAAAACCAATTGTTCTGTTTACTTTGAAATGCACCTTGCATTTACCATAGTGTTCTTGACGGATATAATAGAATTACGGCTAACTTAAGTACGTCCTCTGACAGTATTTATCAAAACTCTAATCCAATTCTTTTTGACATCCAAGGGAACGTTGAATAGAATACTTTCGTTAAATTTACAGAAATCCGTTTAAAATTGTCAACAAAAATCATTTATAACTGTTATCTGCCTACGATCTTTAGTCAATGCAATCTAATGTCTAATAAAGATTGGGGTTTGACATGTTTGTACTGGAAATTTCCATGAATAGGCTTGGGTGAATGTCAATTTAAATATTTACTCACTGTGTTATACAAAAATCAATTGCTTTGGTTTTAAATATTCATTATAATGTATAAGAGGATTGCACAACAAAGACTTATGTACATATATGTTTCCGACTTGACATATAACCCATTACACCATCGAATAAATAAAGTGGTTAAAATTTATAGGTTTTTTTAATTGAAGAAACAAGACCTCAGAAAACGATTCCACTTATTAGAAAAGGTTTAACGAAAATTTGAGGAAAGTTGGAAAGTTTCAGACAATAACTCTAATTGATATTTCCAAATTGTGTTAAACAAAAAATTATCTGATTTGACTAATTCATAATTTTATTTTTTCAATCCAGGTAGATATATATTTTATTTATTATTATTATTACAATTATTAGTTTATATTATTATTTATTTATGACCTGCTAAAAGATAAACCCCTGTCGACGGATATCTAATAAAAAGTTGTATAAAAATTTTTCATTTACAGCTTAAAATGTTGAAAGTACTAGTTCTTTTGTGTAATCATTAGTGTGTATGTATTTTTTGTTACTCAATAATATACATATTGTTTAATTATGATACTTCCGCTTTTGAAAACATTAACACAATTTGTATTCGGCCATAACATGCAATGTGTTCTTGGATTTAATTGTAAGCAAGGTCATTAAAACTAGGACAGGCAAAGTGCAGCTTATCAGCTCTCAAAGTTCGTCGGCTTACAAGGCCTTTAACTATGTACTATATGTTAGAGCGTGTTGATTCACAAAGAGCCAAAACGAAATAATTGCGTATTCGGAAAAGGTTTTACGGATCACTCTGAACAACTTTGCTTAGGCGACAATGGATCTAAAATCGATTTCGCGATATCACATTTTATCCCATACAAGTGATTATTCACATTTTTCTTCGCCTTAAACATCGTTAGCTCGCAAAACGGTTTTAGACCTAT
The DNA here is from genome assembly GCF_023373825.1 of Bactrocera dorsalis. NCBI lineage: Eukaryota > Metazoa > Arthropoda > Insecta > Diptera > Tephritidae > Bactrocera > Bactrocera dorsalis. Next base: position 28,179,896 of record NC_064303.1, on the reverse strand, counting down.
AGTTTCTTAGGCAAAAATATTTAGAATACTTAATCCTTAAAATCCGGTATAATGTTTGTAACAAAAACGAAAATCATTATACAAGTATGTAGTATATGGGAGTTGGGCTAGTATCGACGCGATTTTATCATTAACCATTATCATGCCACATGCTAAAAAAGTGTTCACAGGGCTTCATTAAGGTGCTTCGCATACAATAACTAATCATATGGACTAAATCAACCGGATATTCGAAAATCCTAATATTAGTTATATCGGGGGTATGTCAAGTTTTCGCCCAATTTAATCTATTTTCGGCACAAAGATACACTGTTATGAGTAAAACTCGTTCTCCCATTTTTATTGAGATAACTCAAATATTGACTGATATTTGCAGTATAAAGTCACCCGGAAGTTAGAGAAACTTTATATTAGGTATATGGGTGGTCAGGAAAGTATTGATTCAATCGATTTTCGATACACATAGTTACTATTGTCAGGAAAGGATTCTCTCTGAATTTCAATTGGGTATCCCTTACATTAACCGATATTTTCGGTCAAAAACTACTATGGATACTGGGGTTCACATATTCGGTACCTAAGGGCTTGAACAGTTTTGGTTGGCTTTGGGAACAATTTTATCCCATTATATTAATTACTTCTTGATTTCTGTACTGCAAAGTGAAAGAAACAAATGGAATTTAAAATTGTGTTATATGGAAAGGAACCATGCAGCATCAAAAAGTTGATGATGCCACTCCCATCATCCAATTTTCACAACGGGGTATATAAAGCCCTCTCATATCACTATATATTGTATATGTACATACATAGAAGAATGTGTTGTAAATATGGCAAGTGTTGCTAAACAAGCACCCAAGTGTGAAAACAACAAGTAAAATACTTTTAAACAGTTTCAGATTAGAAAGGATTTCAGTACCAAGTGAGAGCAGCAAATTTTAAGCGACTTTAAATAATAATTCTAAACTTAGCCTTGACCACTAAGTTCTGCTATACCTACAACGCTGTAAAAAGGCCGAATTGTATTTATGGTATTCAACTGTGTAGTGCGACTTGTTTAGCCCACATTGACATAATCACGTTCAGTCAAAAATCCTTAACTATGATACATTCGATATGAAAATTATTACATACATAGATCTTGGTGTTGCTAGGGTAAAGAAAGAAGTTGACGGCAGCAGAAAGAAATACGAACTTAAACTCCGCGATGATTCAAACTTATTAGCTAATGTTTCGCTATAATTCCGTAAGCAAACTTTCGTGAAAAGAGGAGACCTGCCAGCATTCTAAAGAGAAAGATTATTATCAAAAAGGCTCAACAACAACAACAAGTGAGCTTGTAAAAGTCGAAAATCGTGTTAGGGCCCAAAAGAGACTAGAAAATAACCAAAAGGTGGATTAAAAGACATTTGATGAACATATTAGTATACTGCATACTAATTTTAGAATATTAAATATGGTTGATATTGAGAACAGAGAAGTCATCCTTACTTATTACATATTGAACAGCGTATAGTAAGCATATGTACATATATGTAGCTGTCATACAAACTAATCGATCGGAATAAAGTTTGTATGGGAAACTAAACTCCGAATAAATTGTTTAGATCGAGTCACTATAGCATATAGCTCCCAGATAAACTGTCCGATCAAAGCTTTTTTAAGCAATCTTTTTGTGAAAGGCATTATAGCTTGGGTGTAACTGAAGTTAACGTTTTTTCTGATTTGTGTACTGCGATTATTTCAACTCTTACGGGAATATTTCTGAGTGCTTTTGAGATTTTTCTATATTTTTTTCAGGTACGTTGCAATGAATGTTTAATTTTTTTTTGTTTTCCTTCAATTATTGGTAATTAGTTCAACTTCATAATAATCTAACGCAAGCCAGAGCAATATAAAAATAAATAATATATATAATATAATATACAAATTTGTTAGATTTAAACTTTTTATAATAATTTTCAAATTCCAATTTTAGAAAGACACTTAGATATATTAAGTGTATGCGCATGCAGCAATTAATATTTGGTTTACTGTTTTTTGAATTCTTCCATATGCGAGCAGGTATACATGTCTGTATGTGTATATTCCATTAACAAATGAACGGAAAGTTCGCAATATCGCGTGCAAAATTGCGAATATTCAATACAGTTAATTGACCTTAACATAATTTATTTCTACACCTCAGTTCAATTAATAAAAAAATCGCTGCAAATTTTTTATATTTCTACAATTAGGTGCATAAGCACTAAAAACTTATATGATATATGAGTATACATGCAAATTAGTGTATTGAATAAATTCCCTACTGTGAAATTCACCAGTTATAAATTGGTATACACTGCAACTAGTCAGTCAAAGTGTGTTTCCATGTAATCTACTAGACCTTGCTCAGGCCTCGTTTATTTTTATTCAACGAATACCGATTCACCGATGAAACTTAGTACACTTGTTCCACTTATACATTGAGGGGATTGGTATTGTAGATGAACGGAAACGGAACATTACCATGCGTTAATCAGATGATTATAAAGTTTTATATCTAAAACCGTAATCCTGTAGGTAGTATCTTAATATGGAGAAGAATCTAATTTTACAGCTATGTGTATCATCCAAGTTTTTTTTTTTAATTTTAATCACTGGAAAAGCCATAACTCACTAAAGAAACACGTCAGAAGCATTTATAGTGCTACGAAGGACTTCAAGAGAGTTGCGTAAAATTTGGACAATGTGCATTTAGGTAAAATACCATATCTAAAGAACGTATCGATTAATTTCAACCAATAAAAAAAGAAAATTTAAATTCCATCCGTTTCTTTCAATTTTCGAAATCGGAAAGTAAGTACCGAATGTGTGGAACCTAATCCTTATACCTGGGTTTTTACCTAAAATATCGTTCAATATAGTCTATATATGAGCTATTTTGGAGAAATTAAGTGCACATGTTTTTATACTGTTGCAACATGTTGCTGCAGAGTGTAATAGGTTTGTTCATCTAACGGTTGATTGTATCACCTAAAAATAGAATTAGATACGAGTTGAAAATCTGATCTTAAAGGTACACGGAAGACAAGTTCGTAGATGGGCGTTTAGGACCCTTCCATGCCCATAAAATCCAATTTTTCAAAAACCTATAAAATACCATAACTAAGAACTTAATTAAGATATAAACCTGCAATTTGATACAAGAGGTTGCAGTAGCAAGGGACATCTGTGGGCTAAAAATTGAAAGGAAGTGTAAGTTTTTGGCCAATAGGTTAGGAATTGTGTTCTTCGGCACTTTGATTGGGATTTTGATATGGATCCAACATATAGTTTTGCTGGTCGTCTAGAAAGAAACTTATTAAAATCAAAATAAAATGTCTATACTTTAATCGTGTGACCAAAAATTTAACTTTTAACTTTTTAAAAGCCCAGAGGCGCAATTTGGAACCACTTTTTTCAGAAATTGGCGCCATATGTTAGCATACGCGTCTAATATTATCTTTCAAGGCGACAATCGGCGTCAAATCACGTCCAAAATGAAGTGAAGAAAATATAGCAGCCATAGGTGAGAGTGTACACGAAGACCGTCGAAAGTCGATTCGGCGCCGTTCACAGCAACTCGGACTGACATACAGAACAACTTTGGGCATTTTACGTCGAGATCTTAAATTGAAAGGATACAAAATACAACTTGTGCATGAACTGACCTTCCCAAGCGACATCGCTTTGCTCTGTGGGCTCTTAAAAAGTTCCAAGTTCTTGATTTGACTCAGCCCAATTTTGTTTGTTAACGAAGTAATTAAGCTAAAAATGGGTCTCATCATATTACCTATCTTCAATCATGTGTATCAATCTTAGGTCTATTGTGCCCTCTCCCTAAATCATAAAGATTCACATAGGCCCAGCATATTGATAAAGTCCAATATTCCGCTGGGTGCTAGTGAGGCGATGCGATCCCTATTCGGAAATATGGATCCATGGGCCTTAATCCTGCGTCTACAGACTGCTGTGCAGTCTGTTAGCAGTTGTTCTGGTGTTTCAGGCTTCCTGTCGCAGAACCGGCAGTTTATGCAAGAAGATAAACCCATGTTTGTAAATGCTTATTGACTTGCAGTGGCAGGTGTAAAATGCGATCAGTAGCCTGTGTTTATTCCTGGGGAGATCAGTTTCAAATTGAAACCTGCTGAGATTGTACCCCCCCTTTAGCAACTTGGCATGTCTCATGCCATGCAGTTGTTGCCAATGCCTTTCTCTGCCTACTCCTTCTACACCACCACCAAATCGTTGTTTTTTGGATGAAATGACAGCTCTTGAATCTCTTCAGTTTGATATTCGTCCCAAATGTTTCAATTTTGCTTATTTACATACCCATTGAGCCAGAAATGGGCCTCATCATTGCACAAAATTTGCCTCGACAACGTCGGATCTTCTTGGAACTTTTCAAGAGTCCATAGAGCGAAGCGATAACGCTTGGGAACGCTTTTGTGAAGGGTATTATAGCTTTGGTGCAAGTGAATTTAATGTTATTTATTATTTATTTTACTTTTATTATAGTTAGCTAACTATTTTGTGTAAACTTTTTGTTTAGTAATGTGAAGCGAAATAATCTTGTATATAATTACTTCTATTTCGCAGATAGTCAATAAACTTATAAAATGTAACACCTTTGTAGGAAAGCCAAAATGCCTATTTACATATGCATATATGGTCTCAGTAGGTCACTTAAATTTTCATATAATACACGTGTATGTATATAAGTACACATGTATGGTACTTAATTAGTTGTTTGTGGCTAAGAATAGCACGTTGATTATAATATTATTGTAATTGTAATTTTGCTAATTGTTACATTTTCACCTTTTACATAATTATTTCATATATGTATGTGAATGAGTTCACCATTTTTTTTTTCCTTTTGCTTTCAGAGTGCGAGATCAGCGTGTTTATCGGCTAGGCTTGCGTTGCACCGCCGTTTGGCTGGTTGCAGTTTTCTGTTGGATCAACGACCGAATGTTCTGCGACGCTTGGTCGGCTATTAATTTTCCATATCTACATGGTTTTTGGCATATATTCATATTCATCGCTGCATATACGGTTTTAGTTTTGTACGCGTACTTCTATGTCGAAACCGAGTTGCCACAACGCCAACCGATGCTAAAGTATTGGCCTAAAAACGATTTCGAATTCGGCATACCATTCATATACATACGAAATCCGGGCATGACCATCAAGAGTGCCATCTAAAAAATATAAATACTTATGTACATACGAGTATACATACATATATTATATATATATAGCTATACATAATTAGTTTCACCGAGGATGCGCCGCTTAGAAATTAAAAAGTAGATCAAAAAGACAAATACAAATGTTATATATCAATTTTACAACACATTTTTATTAGTGCAAAATTATTATGCATAAGTTTAAGCATGCATACATAGTACATGTGTATGTATGTATGTTTCAAAATGTCAGAATAGCTTATAAGTATTACCTGTTGTAGCTGCGAAAGTACGAAATTATAGATTTAGCTGCAATAGAGAGTGTATGTAGGTACATAAATATAAACTACATATGTATGATGCCAAATTTAATTGTATTCGTCTAACACTTGGCAGTTGTAAATGAAAGCAATTAGTTTTTTCTAAAAATACCCTCTAACAAGAATGACTATATTTTCCATATAAAGTTGCGGTGACTGTTTGCGTTTGTGGTTAACCTGTACGAAAAGTGTCATCTTTATTTCTAATAATTGGCTAAATATTGTATAAATGTGTTATGTAGAATATAATTTAGTTATATACATTGAAAAGCTTTTTTAATACCTAAGTTTATCTGTTTTCAATTAGTATGCAATATATAGCGTTGTTCTAAGAAATACAATAAATAATTAATTTATTTAAATAGCTATTAAATTGTGCTCAAACCAAATACTAAATTAGTTTTTAACAAAATACATATATGTATGTATGTGTTTTAGCACCAATCTGATTGTAATCCACAAACCAGCTAAATCTTTCATTTCATTTCATATTACAATGAAATATTATTATTATTATTTTATACCATATTATATATCTTCCAAACCAGGATTGCGCGTTTTTTAATTTAAAAACATTTTTATTTAAAAACTATATTTTAAATTTTGAATAAAAATTGTTTTATTTAAAATCTAGATTTATAATTTTTAATACCAATTTCAATTCGATTTCGAATTTTTAATTCCGGCTTTGGAATTATCTAAATCAAAACTAAAAATTTAATTTTTAATTTTGTGATATAAAAAAAAATTTAATTGAAAACTTCTTGATTTAAAAACTAGATATTCTAAGTCAGAATTGAAAATTTTATTGTATATTTTGAAAATTAAAAAAAAAAATTAAATGTTTGATTTCAGTTGTTTGAGTCTAAAAAAATAAGAAAATATTTTGTAAATTAAAAATTGGAGTCACAAAAAAATATTTTTCAAATGAAAAGATTGGATAAAGGGCTAAAGAAGGAAATATTTACATATTTCTAATTAAAACACTATAATTAAAAACAATTAAATATAAATAAGATAAAGAGTTTCGAACTAGTTCAAATTTGTGTAAAAAAGAGCTTTCATTTTCATATGTTAACCATGATGGTGTAACAAAGTTGTAGTAGAAGTATGCAAACGAGTAAAATCGTAATTTCTAAAACAATTACTTTTCTAAATTTGAATTATAAACATGAGTTTCAAATTTTCTTGTTATTTTTCAATCCAGTATTTTTTGTAATTCCAAAACCCGGAATATAAATTGGAAATGTAGTAATGCTCACAAATACCGGGTTGAAAATAAAATTTTAAAATCGTAATAAAAATTAAATTTTTATTTGTTTATTTATCTACCCGGTATTTGGGATTAAAAATCCCATGGATTTGGGGTTACAAATAAAAAAATATTTTTAAATCACATTTTCGAGATTACAAAATCAAATCAAATTTAAATTTCTAAAACAATTATTTTTTTAATTTTCATTTATATATGTACATGAGTTTAACATTTCCTCTTTATTTTTTAGTTCGGTAAAAAAAATTAAAAATAAAACTTTTAATCCGGTTATTAATAAGTATTTCATTTTTAGTTTTTAAATCCGGTTTTTGAAATTACTTTTTTTTTTTAATTTTAATATTAAAAATCCCTATTACATGTTTATGTTGGAAATTTAAAATTATTTTTAATTAATATTTTCGAAATTAAAAAATCAAAAAAAGTTATAATTAATAATTTTTAATGCAATATTTATGACCCTGATTAATATTATTCTAAAATTTTACTATTTTTTCTAAAAACTACCAAAAAGAGTTTGACAGAAAAATCAAAAATTAAAATCGATTGTGATATTTCTTTCATTATTATTTTTATAAAAACCTCCTATACATACATATGTATGTATAAAACTCTTATGGAAATAATTACATAAAATGACCATACAGCCCTCTTATTTATATTATAAATGTGTGATTGCATCCATTAAGTTCCTAAAGTTTATAGTGATGTTAACAAAAAAACTTGATATTCATACTTTTAGTTACTATGGCTAAAATTTACAGTTTACTGAATAAATTTTAAAAAATTCATTATTTGATGTTCTACAATACAGTATGAGTAGTTTTGCGAATTTATGCACTCAGTTTGACATTTTAAGAAAAGGAAATGTCAATAACATAACATTAATTTTGCACACATCTGTATTTCTCTCATGGTTTTTTGCAGTAGATAAAGATTTTAAACCATTTCTTTTTCAACTTTTATTGCTTACATTTATCATTCGCCCATAAAATTATTTATACCTTAAAAATTAAATTATATTTATAATACATTACATACATATAACCTCTAAAAGGGATAAAAATTTTAAATTTATTTTCTGCAGCGAGCCATTTTTTAAAATGCAAATTTAACAATCTGTGTTTACAGAATACATATTAATTTATATTTGTATAAATATCGTGAAATATCTTATCAACTTTTAATACATTTCCGGAGTTTCTCTACAATTTTTCACAAGTTAGCCAATACAAAAGAGCAAGCAAATAGATAACAGTATTACTCATTCATTCTTTTTTTATGAAATCACTAAAAAGAACGTCTAAACTACAATACTATTTCAGCTTTTATAGATATGTAATAAGTAGGCACTGATAAATGATATCTTTCGATAACATCAAAATTATAACAAAAAATTAGCAAAGAGACTTTTAAATTTTTATAAAAAAAAATTATTTATAGAAAATAACTGTTAGAATAGGCTTTTTTTAAGATTCTACAGATACCTTCATTGGATGGCTAATTATTCTCGTTTTAAAGCATTGAACCCTTTGACTACCATTGCCAAGGGGGTTATATATCAATCATTTACAAATTAAACATTTACAAGTTTTTAAAATTATTTGCTCTCTTCTAAAAACTATAAAGACAAACTTGAGATGAAGTGGTGTTAAAGTTTAGTCTAAAATGTAAAATATTGGGTAGTCGAAAAAGGCTTTTCGTATTTCTAATCAAATTTTAACTTATTTTTTTACTAATAAATATTTTTGATATGAAACAGCCATAAAATAATAATATATTTGCTTTAATTAATAACCGTTGCAGGCCTCTTCGGCATGCCAACTTCGTTCAAAAACCCTTTCGGTACCTTTCGGTATAAGAAAGACATTTCCGACATATTAAATGAATTGAAATTCCATAAAAATTATGAAGATAAAGAAGAAGATATTACAATAAATTCAGCTAAATTTTCAATTATATTTTCCATAATTTGTGCTACCTTTCCATAATTTATTATCGCTTTCTCCAGTAGCTCAGTTTTTCTGTTTACAAAATCATGATTCACACCTATAGACATTTTGCTATTATAAAAGCATGCTTGAGTAACAAAGTAATATATTCTCTTATAAATCTGCAAACAAATACACTATAGTATCTCTAAATTACAATGCAAATGTGGCTAACTAGCTTTCAAATTGCTAAAACAAATATGCTGAATGAAACTTTGTTAAATAAATACCCACCACTTTGTTAAATAAATGACACACGTATAAAAATATATAAATATGCTATGCATATTTATCAACTAATAAGGCGCCTCGTACACACTTATTAGACTCTTTAATAGCTTACAAGTAGGAAAACAGAAGCAAACGGCTCGTGATGTAAATCAAATATCAATTTTACTTAGAATATTAAAGAAATTATACACACAAACATATAACTAGTAATTATGTATCAAAAATATTAAATTTATAAAAATATAAAATTAATTAACTCGATAAATAAGTTGTTAAAAGCGTAAAATAAAATAAAATTTGAATACGATTAAAATTTAGTTAAATAAGTAGCGCCAAATATTACATAATCACATATATACTTACGTAGGAATTTAATAAAGTTGCATGATATAGTTTTTTCTTATAAAATATCAATTAAACTTTTATGTTTTCCTATCAAGTTTCATATTGTATGATTATCAATTACATTAATTTTATTATTTATTTTATTTTTTTATTTTTGTTATATATATAATATATGTATATAAATCAAAGGTTGTGTTGAATTAATATTTAATTGTGAAATTTACATTACCTCATCTAAATAGACATAATGTTTCTTTAAACGGTACGTAAGTGCTAGGACTAATGTGTTTTTTAAATTATGTATGCTTAATTTCGCAGACAGTAATATAAAGGTTATTTTAAATTTAGCAATTTCAAACCTACTATGTACGCCTATTTATGTAGAATAAACGAAACTTTCAATAAAATTATATTTTTTCGTAATACAAATTTTCTACTTCGTGTTTTTATACCCCGTTGAGTCGATTTAGCTAAAATAACTACCAACAAAAACGACGTCTTGAACAAATTTCTAGCGTTGTGCCAAAGTGAAACGTGACACAATGCAACGGCAAATCTTACTGAACACACTGACAAAATTAGACAAACATCCGTAAACAAACGTCATCCCTATCCGTAGACGCTCAATGTCTGTCGAACTAGTTTCTCAGTTTTTGAGATGCCGATCTGAAATTTTGTAAACCTTCTTTTCTCCCAAAGAGGAGAACTACCATGCATAAAGCTTCCATACAAACTGAAGGATCAAGTACAGTCGTTGATGGGAAACTTTTTTATTTGACGGGATATCTTCACGAAAAATGGAATGGATTTTTTTCAAGGCAACGTTACAATCTTGACGATACAAACTGATGATCCAAATTCAGTCTTTGTAGGGAAAATATTTAGTTTTGAGAAAATATCTTCAGAAAATTTGGCATTGATTATTATCCAAGGCTGCAATCTCTGGAAAAATTGTTCAGATTTAACTAATATAGCATATATTAGCTGTCATACAAACTTTACGATGAAAATCACGTAGACGTAGCTGTAAAGGATATTATAGCTTCGGTGCAACCGAATAACGTTTTTCTTGTTTAAGCTGTACCAGGTGAGTATAGAATCATTTACATATGTATATGTACATATCTATAGTATACGAAGACCACAAAAGATAAAAAGCTATTATTTTTTACACAATAATTTAAACAAAGGCGGTAGAATTTTTAACTTTAGTATTACATAACAGTAACAAGTTCTCTAACCTAGTTTTTATGGTTATTTTGTTTTGACCCTAGCGTGGCGTTTTCTATTAGGATTTAAATGTTTATTTCAATATTATGTAATGCAAATAAAAATAATAAAATATGAAAAACAATGTAAAAGCAATATTTGAAAGGACCTAACATTCAAATATAAAATTTTCCGAAAGCAGTTTACGTATGTATGTATGTACATACATGTAGTACACACCGATATTTTACTATTGGTTTGGCAGAAAGTTCAATGATTAAAATAGTCAAGTTTCTGTAATAGAATTGTTTGTGATTGAAAAATTAAATGTAAAATAAAAAAAGTAAGTTTATATAAAACAAATAATATCACTAAAATGTTATACAATTTTTATTTGCTACTTAAGCCACTATCAATATGAACTATCACTCAGCAAAATTTGCATACGATTCCAGTTGATTGTATTTTTAATGGAAGCAATGGCATGGTGTAAATGATCAATTTGTCGTGGCGATTTGTTTTTGCACACGTGCTTCTTGGTACACTGAGGTTTTAATTGTTTATGGATGAAAGCGGGCTGTTATCGCGCCGCAAACAAACTGAAATCAAAATTTTGTAAAAATGTATGTAATTAGTTCCACACTTTAATTAGTATCTAATAAGTGATAACTCTGATCCATTGGTCGAAATGAGTCCACACCTCCATTTACCGAGTATTGAGTGACTTTATTTGTATATACATATGTATACATATGTATATGAAGCATATTTTATTTCTCGTTCCTTTTCACGTTTATTTATAGTAAAAGTAAAGTGTAGATTAATTTGGTATCCTAATAAGCTTTGTTTTTATTGTTGTTGCTATTGCGGCTGCAAGTAGGGTTTAATCGAAAAAAGTATTTTCAGCATTTGGCCGGATAGAACCCTATGGCACTATTCACAGAAGATATGAGATTCGTTATCAAATATGGCACATAATAATAAATACTTTCTAACAAAGAACTCCTCAATTAATAAGGAAATTCTTATGTTCTTCAACCTACTTACATATATTTCTTAATCACATATCAATGACACTAGAAGTTCATATTACAACGCATTATTGTAGATTAAAATCATCGATCAGCAATCTTTGATTATATGAATTAATGGTCATCTTGATCGAATATAAATTGAGTATATGTAATACAATTATAATAATATTGAATCTGAAACTGAAGCTACAGCAGAGTATAATCAATTATATTGAACTAACACGACAAAACAAAGGCAATCATTGTTGATAGGTAGGTCGATTGTAGAAAATTAAATGGAATTATAAAAATACTACATTTTATTTTATTTAATTTTATTTTTTAGTGTTGTATTTCCCCTTAACTAACATTAATTAAATTCATATTCACAATTCAATTCGAGTCTTGTGGTCTCCAGGCAGCATTAGTCAGAATCAGAAGAGATGTTAGTGCAAGAAGTTTTAGCTGAGCGTTTCATTTGCATTCCTTGGTAATAGCCATTATGATTGTATGGTCCACGATAACTAACTGAATTTTTATCAGTTTCATAGACTTTTACTTCGTACAACAGTTCTGGACGTTTCAAATGTTGTCGCACATTATCCCAAATGTAAACACAAACATTTTCCGTAGTACTGGGCTAAATATGTGAAATGTTTTATATTAAAAACAAATATTATTATTATATTTTTAAAATACTTACAGTTTTTTTGAAGAAATCTACATCTAAGTCCAAATTTTTATGATCCAAATCCTTGAACACAACTCTGTCTAACGCAGTCTTCAATTCAGTAATATTCATTACCATCCCAGTGCGTATGTCAATAGGTCCACGCACTGTTACCTCCACTGAAAATAATAAACAATACATCGTGCACCATTAGTACATACTTATGATGCCATACACTCAACGAATACTAATACAAATACTTTAATAGCTCTGTATGTACGAATCATATGTGAATTAGTATAAATATAAATCTGAAATTTTATACACGTCTATTTCCTTCCAAGAAGCTGCTTGATGGAATTGCTAACGTCCGGCTACTATAGTACAAAATTGCCGTACAAATTGCCCGGCCAAAATCCTGTCCTAGGAAAACGTTCTTATTTGACGAGAGATCTCGAAATTTGGCATGAATTATTGCCCAAAGCCGAAAGTATTGAACTTATTGGTCTACTATAGCAATAGCTGTCATTCAAAATGGCCGATCAAAATCAAGTTCTTCTAGGGAATTGAATTTGTGAGTGTATTCTAGCTTCGGTTGAAGACAACGTTTTCTCTTGTTATTATATATAATTACCGGTGTAATTGTGCCCATGTCCGTTTATATGATTACACTTCCCAAAAACTTCAGCGTTTTCGGCGTCACTTAGATGTGGGCTAAAAAAAGTGAAGGAAACATGTTACTAAATTAAAATTATTTTTTTAAGGGGTATGTACTATATATTAATAACTAGTAACAATTGCCCTCTTTCCTTAAAAGTTATAAAATTACAATTTGCGGTTTATCAGAATGAAGTGTTCGTTTACATTTTCATGTCCATCTACATACATATGTATTTACCTTGTGTATACATAAGTATGTATGTATAGTATATTGAAAACGCGGTTTTAAATTGAGTGTAAAGATACTTATAAGACGCTCCTCATTTTATTATTGCCCCACTTACTTGTTTGTTTATTGAACAAAAAAATACCAAAAGTCAATCATAAGATTGCTGTCGCTTATCAAGGTTAACATTTCGATTCACCCAGAACGTAGTAGACAGCTTCAACCGCATCACAAGCTACGCTGCCATGAACACTGTATATGTAGTACGTAGTACATACTTATCGAGATGTATGTATTTAACATTTGTAGGCATTTTATTTTATTTATTAATATATATACTATATGTACGTGGTTATTTAAAAATATATTTCCTTACCTGTGTAAACGATGGCAAGCGCTGAATGTTTCTTTGCGTGTAAGGAATGCAACAGGTTGCGACATTTTACTTTACGTCGATTTATCAAAAGCACTTCAGTTAACTGCGGTGTGGTGTGGGTAAAGCGGAAGTTGAGAAAGATTTCAATTTGTTATTGTAAATCTGCGTTGGGTGAATGCTGCTGATTATTTAAAATAACAAAATTTCTAAAAGTTTAGAATAATACAAATTCTTCATTAGTATTCTTAAATTAAACAACTACATTAAATATAAATTACCTGTATAACTTTTGAAAAACACACTTTATTTTTCTTATAAGAATATAAACTTTTTCTAATTGGAGAATTAGCGTACGAAAACAAAACTTGACTGTCGGCTGGAATGTCACGAATGTAATGTTGACGATTAGTAAATGAAGCTGCCATATTTATAAACGATAAGATTACAGTGCTGGTGCAAGATAAAGTAACGACGGCGAATTAACATTTCACTCAACGGCAATAAAAAATACTCAAAACTAACGAATATTCATGATTGAATATCAAACTTTTTTTCTCCGATGCAATAATACGTCCAATTGCTGTATTTACATATTTGGTGGAGATATATCGAAACATTTTAAATTTTACTGTGCGAAACGTAGTTTAAAAAACTTCTCTTCTCAAGCTTGGATTGTGTTTAGAGTTACCGTATCGTTATCGCAGTTTTATTTACAATTTGTGAAAGTTTTTGACGTTATGAGTAGAATACACGATGTCACTCAAATACAGAGAGCACAATTCGACTGCTATAAAACTAATAATATACGAGTAATGAACGTTACAGTTAGTGTAGGTATACAAATTAGAGTTTCAGCTAGATATCTTGAAATTATGTTCAAAACCACTGTGTGTTATACATATGTGAAATGAGTCAAAATTACTATAAATGAACACATATTAAAATCTTTTTAACCGGGTGGTTGAAGATTCTTAACATTTTAATCTTTTTTAGACGTTTTTTTTTTCATTTTAATAGGTTCATTGATATTTTATTTCACAATTTGCAACTTAATAGCCATATCATGAAATTTTACATATCTAAGTTGAATGGTTAGTTTTATATCACTTTTAGTATTTTTGAACATTTACGTTATATGTGTTATTTATATCGTCACCTGAAATACAAAAAAACGTATCATCAAAAAATTCGAAATTGAGTGTCTTATTGATTACGATTCACTACTTCAAATTACATACATAATATTACATATGTCCCACATTTTCAGGATCTGCCCTCAGATATAAACCAGTTTTAACCAATATTAAAAATTTTTATTTCGTGCTTCTTTCATGCCACTGCAAATTTCCGAAAATGTTGTTACGTTATATTGCATTTCAAGTGACGATATGTAGTTAATTCAGTGTATCTAATAGGTACGCACTGCAAGTTTATCATTAAGTGCCCTTTTCTCAGTGTCTGGTTAGCAGCCAAAGATTCTTTACCGAAAAAAGGAGTTTTGTTTAAGTTAACCAGAACATTAAGAAAAAGGCACATTTCCCACGACAGTGGGTTCTACGTAACCGGAACGGACCCGGATTTTTATCTGGTCAATAATTATTGGAAAATATTACAATTTTAAATAGTTTTTTATGAGTAAATTCATCATTAAATAAAGTTTCGACTTAAGTAATTATTTTAAAAGTCATGGCTGTTTGTATTGACCCAGTTGCCACCAAAGGTCCTTGGAGCGTCTAATGCTTGGAGGTTCACCTAAAAGCGATCGATCAAAAAAAGCTTTATTTGTAAATAATCTAGTGTCTTTTTAAGTCTTTTTAAGTTTACAAAATGATGGTCAGAGGAAATTTTTTTCCAGATTTTCGCGAACGGTTCATTGTTTATTAAAAAATCGAAATTAAAAACACTATCAGACACTACTTTTTCATTTTCAAAAAAAAAAAAAAAATGTTTGAAAAACGCGTTTGAAATTTCCAGAGTACCCTAGAATCCTTATGCTTATTATCGAATAATTCGAAAAATATTTGTTGGATTTCTAAAATATTAAGAAAATGCAAAAATGTGAAATTTTTGAAAATCCTGACACCAAACCCAGTAATATTTATACATATATCATATATGTACTCTATGGCATTAGACAAATGAATGTGCAATTTGAAAATTGTACGAGTATAGTAATATCGAAAATCTTATATACTTTTTAAAAGTTATAAATGTACTTACTACTTGCCAGATATAATACCCCGCACAGGCTACATTAAGTTTGACGCGAAGTTTGTAACATCAAGGAAACGTCCTATAAAATATACATTTACATTTCGGCCGATATATCGCTCTGAAAGCTCATACACGTTTGCTGTTTTTGTGCTATCGACACAATCTTATATAATTGAATCATCCAGGAAATATATACAATTAATAAAACAACAAATTGAATTTTAATGGATATTTTATATCCCTTTATTTCTTTTTTAGTTTTAGTTGTCATAATAGGTTCGACTATATCTAACTCAGTTATTAATTTTCATTTCATGTGTTTTCCTACAAATCTCTTCATATTCAATTTTTTTGTTTGTTTTATATTCATTTTGTTTAATATTTAACTCTTTTTCACGTTCTTCGTTAATTTCTTTTTCATATACTTTCTGTTGTTGGATTTGTTTGTTACTTTTTCAATTATATGTATATTTATAATTTGTACTTTATAGGTAAAACATCTTTATCCGTCAATACATAGATTTAATGTTTTCTTTCATTTCTATATTTCACGTTGCATTCTTATTGATTAACAGAAGTATGTATGTATGTATGTTTTAGTATTCAATTTAAAAGCTAATGTACGGCACACATATGTATGTATGTATGTATTAACTTCGCGCGCACATTCATCTATCAAAATAACTTTGGGCCTACAATATTTCACTTCTTTTATACGCTCTGAATATTTTAGTTATCACATAGGCGGAATTTAATTTCATCTTTATGCAACTTTCATGCTTATATGTATGTATGGGTAAGTATGTATTTGATGTAACAAACAAAAAAGGCTAAAAAGGATATATTGTATTTATATACGTCGGTATATTTGTTTTTTAATGTTTATGCAAGTATGTATGTAGTATATGTATGTATAGATAATATATGCTTTAATGTTGGACTTATGTTTTGCGGTTCTTCAAAGAATGCAAGTGATTGGGAACTTACAAACTTACAAAGATGTTTAACCTTTTATTTGATATACACCTAAAAATAAGAGCGTGAGTTTAAATAATGCAAAACTTTATATGTAATAATGAAAGGTTTTGATTCGGCAAATTTTCGGCTATTTTCTTTCTGTATGTATATGTATGTATGTTGTGTGAGCATTGGTTTTGATGTTTTTGTTCACATAGCAGATTACTTAAATTTTATTTTTGTAGTATGTATTGTAAAATTGTATTTTTTTATTATTTCAATAGACAAAAAATTTAATAACAAAAATTGTGTAATTTGCACAATTGTCTTTTCTAATTTTAAAATTGCCAAATATGCAAAAATGACAGCTTCATTAATGATTTCGCTTGCTAAATACTCGTACATTCCGAAACTTATTCGTTTTTAATCGTTTCTATCTACATATGCCAAATTTTAAATTCTCACAATTTCTATTTTCGTTAGTAAATTTTTTTTCATAATTTCTTCATTCCTTTCAACGTAAAGCCTACAAATGTTTATGTGTACTTATAAAAATATTGATTATATATATATTAATGTGTTGCTGCCTCACTTCTGCAGTTCATATTTTGTTTATTCCTAACCATATTATTTTAATTTTTTAGTATTTTGTATCACAAATATCATTTTTTACTCTCATAATTATTATTATTTTTGTTTTGTAATAGCTACTGTATCCCAATTAAAGACAAAGATAAAACTACTTTTATTTCATTTTAATTTCATATTTATTTTTTTATGATCTTTATATTTTAAATTCATGTCATCATAATATTTTTTTTTTGTGTTTTCTTGATTTCATTATTGATTTGGATTGTTTTGGATGTGGCCACAAGGTTAAAATTTTTAACTTTTTAAAAACTTTTACCAATTTTGCTGCAAAATTAATATAATAAATATGGCAATTTACCAATGTTTGTTGCAAACTTAATTTATTAATTACTATCAAGCCAAACAACATTTACAAATTTGTTTGAACGTCTATGTATGATCTACGCCGAATTAAGATAAATCGCGAAACCATAAAAGAAAGTGGAGAGTTTTAAGATATTGTTGTTAAACTTTGACAGTTCATACATGTACCTTTCTTTTTTTACAAACGTATAATATAAATACAATTGTATAAATATAACAATCTTAAGTACATTTCGGTTGTAAATAACTTAAAAAATAATAATGTCAAGCTTCAACATAGCGACAGCAGCTTGCAACTTACGGTTTGATCTACAACTTCCGCGGCACAAATGAAAGCAAAAATAACTCACAAAAATAACTCGAATACTGCTTTCACCTTGTTGAAAGCTTTTGAGCTTAAAGATATTCCGCAGTGCCTTATACATATTTCTATGTTGTGTTAGCATTTTGTATTGGAAATCAAATTTGAACCGTATTTGAAATATGCTCTATATAACTTCCCCTTATACCATGAACGGGGTATAATATTACATTCAGAAGAAAAAGTCAGACTTTATAAATTTAATATGTATATAAATGGTAAACATGACGATCTAAGTCGATTTAGCCAGGTCCGTCTGTCTGTTTGACAAAGTTTCGCATAGATCATTGTTCAAGGCAATTTTTTAGATCGAACTACTATAGCATAAAGCTGCCATACAAACTGAAGGATCACAATCTATTCCTTGTATGGGAAACTTTTTCATTTGACGATATATCTCCACTATTTTTGGCATGGATTATACTTGTAGTAAAATGATTCGCAATAATATCCGAAAAAAATTCAGATCGGACAACTATAGCACATAACTGCCATACGTACGATCAAAATAAGTTCTTATACGGAAAATTGTTAATTTGCGAAAAGTATTATAGTTCAGATGCAACCAAAGTTGACGTTTTGTCTTGATTTTTTACTTTTTATTGTTATTATGCTGTCATTTGCCACAAATCAATGCAGGTTTGTACAATTCATTTTATCCGAACTTTTGTTGATGGGGGAATTAATTTTAAATGTCGTTGACGTAAGGGTTTTGTTATTCTCGCTTGAAATTTATATATACATATGTATGTGTAAATATGTATAAACAGCTCTATAAACATAATCCATATAAAGTTTTTATATCGGCATGTAATTCTACTGCACACGAGTAGTTTCAGTTTGTCAATTCTTCGGCTAATATAAAGTAAACGAGAAGAATGCAGATAGGCATTTACATATGTATTGGGTCGTTCACAAAGTAATTTCGTTGACGAGAAAAGCTAATCTTATTACAGTTGTTCGCACCAACTTTACACTGAACCGCTTTACCGTTATACTATATATTTGAACATCTGATATAGTAAGACTTGTTTGTAAAAAAAATTATTACATTTTTTGGAATAATTTTTGTTTCGTCAAAGATGGATGACCGAAAACAGCATTATCGGCATATTTTACTTTCAAAAGGATAAAAAAAGCAGTTCAAGCAAGGCGAAAATTATATGATGTGTACGGAGAATTTCGATCTTGAGAATGAATCACGTCCTGGAAGGATTCTTGATGCCGATGTGGATAAAATAAACTTCACAAGCACATGAAATGTCTAGGAAATTTGCTTCGTCGCATTAACAATTAGGATTTGTTTATCAAACGTCAAAGAAGTGATCAATTTTTGTGGCGCACTACTACTGGCGACGAAAAGTGTGTTGTATTGTAATTAGATGAACAAATTGAGTAATGCACTCAAACAGAAGAGGCCAGAACTGATCAATAAAAAAGATGTAGTGTTTTACTAGGATAATGCGAGACCTCATACAAGTTTGATAACTCGCAAAAAGCGTTTGCAGCTTGAATGAGATATGCTACCGGACTCACCACATTCTCCAGACCTGACACCTTCGGACTATTACTTGTTCCGGAATATGCAACTTTTTTTTAGGATGGGAGAACTTTTACCTCAATCAGAACTCAAAACCCTCTTGGAACAGTTTTTTTGTCTCAAAGGACCAAACATTTTATGGACGTGGAATCAAATCTATTGGCTGAAAGATGGCAAAAGGTATTGGATCGAAATGCAGAATATAAAAATTTACTATAAAAAAATCGTGTTTAAATTGTACTAGAAAAAAAGAATTTACTTAGTGAACGTCCAAATATAAAAGGTTTAACAAATAAAGATACTTGATGGAAATGAAATTGGCAACATTGGAATGGGAATATTCGAGTCTCAATCATTGTGGCAGTATAGCAACACATAATATTCCAACAAAACTATTGCAGTATAATTATCACCTGAGTGTCTGCAGAAAAACAAAAGTGTCGCAATATTGGTGCAGTTGTTTGCTCCCTCGAACATCCCCTATATCTCAAGAGTCTCGCTAAAGAAGCGTCCCTAACCATGATTCCCCCCCAACGCAATAAACTATATTTTTTGTGGAAGTCATTAACCCATTTCCAAACGCACCTAGATCCACTGCATTGATTTCATTTCAACTTTTTATTTTGCTTACTCGTATAATAAAAAAAAAACTCGGTGCATAAAATTTTTTGAGATTGTTACATTGATCCGTTTAGCCACGTATTCAGAAAGATGCAAAATCGCATACAATTATTGATTTCACGACATAACTCGTTTGTTTTCGACTTGGTGATTTTTCAAAGTTACTGGTCGAAAAATCGACCAATAGCTGTAAATGGGCTAAGTTAGAAATAAATATTGTCGCCTTCAGCAAAACACCCAATAACGGAATTTAAAAAAAAATGAAAACCTACTACCAAAAAGAAGAATGTCTAAAAACAGCAACAAATCGAAATTTAACATAAGTTCATGAACATCTTACAAATTTTTGTTTATCATTTGAAATCATACTTTTTTCAAATTTTTTGTTTAGTTTTTAATTGGCGGTCTTGCTGTTTTTCTATAACAAAGTTCTGCTTCTTAAATGTGAAATAGCAATCTAAATTTGCCCTTCATTCCCGAATATTTTACTAAATGCCACTGGTTATCCATTAAATATTTCATATGATTATCGTATAAACTTAGAAAGATACCTAAGATTTATTTTAGGTCTGCTCATTTTCAAAACAATATTGTGTTTTTTCAAAGTCGCATTAAAGAATGCAAATAAAGTAATCTAAATTGGATTCAGCATTCACTCTTCCACTACTGTTCCGTGGAGTATTAAAATTAAACGATTTGTTCCATTACTGCCAGTATTAAATATACTTCCAGACAAAATAAAAATTGTTTTGAATTTCAAGTGCTGTTTTTTTGGTAAATAGTGAGCTTCTTAAGGAAAAATCTTTAGAAAACATTTGATTTGAAGTAAATTTTTGTGAGAAAAAACGCTTCTTAATTGAACCAGTTAACGTTAAAATCTTTAATAATTTCAAAAATTGTTTTTCAAAAGCTAAAAATTTAATAATTGTACTGAGGTAATAATATTCCTTTTACGAATTTTCATAGAGTTATGTGTTTCTTATAGTCTAATAATTTATAGAACTTCTTAAATAATTGTAGAAAAATATCAAAATTATAAAAACGTTATAAAATTTTCTGAACATTTTTGAAAAATGCCAATAACGAACATACAAGATATTAAAGTGTAAATGTTCTTTGATTTTCAATCACTTTCACTTGTCAAACAAGCACTAGTCGTCTGTTAAGGGTTACATGGGTTTCGCAGCTTCAATAAATCGATTTTATTTATTGTCTTATTTATTGCCATAACATCTCTAGAATATTGACCTAAATGCTCAAGTAGATCCGAGTAATCGTATTGGAGATACAGCATTGAAAAGTTGTGGGCTCGAGTTCAGCTATATATACAAGTATAGTCATTTATAACTTTAAACGCGATTTTCTCGAAAATTTATTTTACCTTATTTTCAGACAGACAGACAGTCACTCAGATTTCAACTGGTATATATGTATGTAGGTGATACATACAACCGTATTACTAAAAGTTTACGGGTTTTTGTTCGAGGAAACTTATGGAAGCCTTTAAATTAAACAAATTGTTTGAACTCAGCTTGAAGTAAGAAAATTTAAGAATTTTGATTTATAAACTTAAAGGTTTATTACTTCCAAAATAGTGCCTAGAAATTTTTTTAAGACCATAATTCGTAGAAATATATAAATAAATCAGAGATTGTTTTAGAATTATTAAATTAATTAATAATAGAATTATTAAAAAATTAATTAATTGATCTTGTGAAATTTTAATTTATGTCAGCTACCAAGTTAAAAAGTTATTTTAAATTCTTGTAACGAGTTTTTGAAGTAAATGTTGAAATGTTTGACAATGAAGTAAAGATTTGGACAATTGTAATAAAATAAGTATATGGGATGATTTTTATATAACAAACTAAAAATATACGGGTTTAAGTTTTCAAATATTTTTTTACTACATAATTGAATTGAAATTAATTTCAACTTAACCCAAGACACAACAAAAAACTCTCAGCGCAATATCGGTCAAAATAGTTGCCTAAACTTTTTTCAACTCGCAAAAGTAAAGTCTATTTCTCTTATATGTACAGCTATTTGCAAATATTTAGTTAATTTCTAGGAAATAATAAAAACAGGTTTCGAACTTTTTTCAACTTATTTTAATTAATTACGATTATTTGCTTTTTCTACTCTGAGCAGAAAAGAAGCTCCGAGTACTTTGTGCTCGCGAGCGTTAATCTATCATTTAGGCCACAAAAATTCAACAAAATTCAAAATCTCACCACTTAAAAAATTATTTAAATATACATAATTGTAAATATGTAAGTATGTATGTACCTATGTATGTATATATTTATGTACAACTTAAAAATAAAAATTTTACAATTTAAAAATAATAGATTGTTATACAATATATGGTTGCTTAAGAAAATAGATCACTTATTATACAACTGGTAAGTTTACAAGCAAAAACTATTTTAATTTAAAATAACATCTTTTTTTGTATTAATCACTTAAATCATAACCTAAAAGTATAATTATTTTTTACATAAATAACTCCAAACGAAAAATTGTGGTATATAAAATATTTATAAATATGTCGATTCACCTGAAAGGACACAAATAGTAAGAACAATAAAAAATTACACAAAAATAAGGCGAAAATGCATTACTTCAATGTACCACAGGTATGTGGGTGTAGTAAAGATTCAACCACCACCAAAGAGCAAAAATAAATATTTCTAATAATTTATATATTAAAAAAAAAACTTTGATTTAAAAAACGCTTGCAATCAAATTTCTAGTAAAAAAAAGATTTCAATTTATATTTATTATGCCCGTGCCACCTCTAGTCAAAAATCATTGAGATGTAAAAAATTATCAGCCAATCGGTTTGGAATTTGTAAGGTTTTTATTCGAGATCTTGTGGATTTTGCAGTGGCTTAGATAAATTTAGCATATTTATGTATGCGTATTAGTCAACTACAATCCTTTATGGATAATTTGTTGCTAATATGAACTCTTTTTAATAGAAAATTATCGCCTACCTTGCTATAAACTGATTCAATAGAAGGATTGCTCTTGCAAGATTGCACGATGACACAAAATGCAAAAATCCAATACCGAAATATGCAAGGGCACGAGAGCACCCATTGCAGAATCTAGCGATATATGAACAGCTGATTCGGTCAATTTATTGTAAATTATTATTGTAAATTGGCGTACACGATATTCGAAAATAGAAAAAAATTTTAATTTATTTTAATAATGAGTATGCCGACCTTCCCAAGCGACATCGCTTCGCTCTATGGGCTCTTGAAAAGTTCCAAGAAGATTCGACGGGCCGGTCGATTGGCCACCAACATCCTATGATATCACACCGTTAGACTTCTTCCTGTGGGGATATGTCTACTATCTATGCGGACAATGCCACTTAGAGGAAAACATCACGCGTATCATACGCCAGTTACCAGACGAAATGATCGAATAAGTCATCGAAATTTGGACTCAACGGATGGACCAGCTGAGATGTAGTCGCGGCAAACATTTGAAAGAGATAATCTTTAAAACATTAATGCCAAATAATGTTTTTTCGAATGATGGTAAACATTCCCCATTAAATTTGAAGTTTCTGTATTTTTTCTTCAAGAAAGTAAGGAACCTCGAAATTGACTATTCTTTAGAAACAAATTCGTAAAACGAACTAAAGGTCACTTTTCAACCGATTATTACATAAAATGTATGAAAATTAGATTGACCCTTCCATTGGAAGCACTCAAAATGTAAAGGAAAAGAAGGCGTAAATTTTATATTGTTTAGTCCTTGATGAGCTATGCATGGTTATGCTGACTACAAAGGAGAAGGAAGAAACCTCGTAAATTATAGTGGACAAATTTAGTCAGAAAAGTGAAACGCGCCACACACCGAAAGTGTTAAGCTCTATATATTGCAATTAAAAAAAGGGAGGGAGAGGAAAAAAATAGAAGCTTGTTTTTTTTTTTTGTTTTTGTAATAAATTCCAGAACTTGCCACACCACTTCTTTGTTCAGACCGGTTCTGAAACTCTACGGGATAATATATTAAGAAAAAGTTTGGACGAATAATAATTATTTTTTGGTAACGATCTATAACCATATTCCAGATGTCTTCGATTTCGATAGATATACATAAACAGTATATATATACCGCATAGTTACCGAGTAACATATATACTTTTATTATAAAAGAAATAAAAAAATGTTGATTAATCTGCCACCAATTTAAAAATACTTATTTCTAAAATAAAGTTAATGTAAAAATTCATATGAATAAAATTGCGATGATGATGATGATGATGGTGACTTAAAATGTAATGAATGTTTTATGCAAGTTACTAAAGATGATCTCTAATTCGAGGCAAACGAAATATTTTTTTTTGTGGAGAATGTACATATCGTATTAGTAGCCACTAAATTGGAAACAATTTAACCAAGTGTTCCATAGTATATTTATGCTATGGCAATAAGCGCTCCAAGTAAGCTGTAGTTTTATGCGCGTAACACAAAAGAATAATTAAGTATAACATAAATAAGTACTTTTCATGGCAGACAAGTTAATTTAAAAATAGATTTTGTGTGAAAAATTGGCATTCGGGGATTTTTACGATAAGTGAAATTTTTCAATAAAGAAGTTCTATTAAATTTTGTGAGCGGAATCAAATTCCAAAGAGGGTCAAGAAAATAAAGAAGTTAGTGCTTGAGCACCGACGATTAACAGTCGGAGATATTATGGGCATCGTTGGAATATCGGAAGGAACACTGTAAACCATTTTCAAAGGTCACTTGGGCTTAAGAAAAGTTAAAGCACAATTGGTTCCAAAATCACTAAATTTTTTGAAAAACAGCGTCGCGTTAACGTCTGCCCCGACTACCAGGATATTATGAAACGCATTATTACTGGCGATGAATCTTGGATCTATGCTTGTGAACCGGAAACAAACGATCAGTCGACCGAATATCGTGGCAAAGGTAAGCCGAAGCCGAAAAAAACCTCGTCAAAGCAGGTCAAAAACCAAGGTTATGTCGACAGTTTTCTTCGATTTTCGAGGTGTGATGCACTCTGGATTCTTACCGACCGACCAAACTGCCAACAAGCAATACTATTTGAGTGTTACTTATGCATCGTTTGAGTAAAGCCATTAGTAAAAGAATAACTCTTGGTTTTTGAACCATGATAATGCACCGTTGATAATGCATTAATTCCGCGCATGAGTTTTTAGCCAAATTTTTAAGCAATATCGTGCCGCAACCACCGTATTCGACTGATTTAGCTCCATGTGACTTCTGGCTATTCAGCAAACTCAAACGACCGCTCTGGGGAAACCGTTTTGCGTCAATTGAAGACATTAAACGTGAATCGCTACACGCATTGAAGACTATTACTATATTATTTTGAAACATTTTCGAGAAATGAAAAAAACGTTGTCACAAGTGTATTGGGGCAATGGAGGATTACATTGAGGGCACGACATAGATTTGAAGAATAAATTTATAATTTTAAAACTATGAACAAAGTCTTACTATTTTTCGCTCATGGTTATGTGCTTTTAAAATTAGAATTACAAAACAAAGTTAAACAATTGTTTTAGAAATAACTCGTTTTCATCAAAGTTTACGGCGTATACAAAATTCGGCAGCAGAACTGTAGTAAAAAAAATGTTGAATTGAAAATAAAATTTTCATTTTTTAATCCCGATGTTTAATGGGATTACAAAATAAAAAATATTTAATTCCAATGTTAATTTAATTATTTTTCATTGCATTATTTACAACCCTGGTCTGTACCCAATAAAAAAAAAATAATTTAAAATTAGATTTGGCGAATTTGATTTACTATTATGACTTTAAGGTGGATTGCAACAAACGTTAGGTTAGCGTTGGATTGTAATTGGTTTTAGAAGTATTAATTTACTTAATAAAACAATTTGAATAATTAAAGTAAATTTAGTGAGAGATAATGTGTTATATGGGCTAGTATGTACAAACATTTTTTGTGTGTCTATGTTTTTAATTGTAATTTTAAGTTGATTCACACATACCTACATATTTATATGAAATTTAATATCATTATTGTACGCTTTATGAAATCTTAATACCTAAATATCAATGTTCACCATAAATTTCATTGTAATTTTTTTTCTTTTTGTGTTTCATCTTAAACTCAATG
Organism: Bactrocera dorsalis; assembly: GCF_023373825.1. Lineage (NCBI taxonomy): Eukaryota > Metazoa > Arthropoda > Insecta > Diptera > Tephritidae > Bactrocera > Bactrocera dorsalis. The sequence goes on along the minus strand of NC_064303.1, from coordinate 28,153,566 downwards.
CTGTCTCCTGCACATCAGTTTTTAGCCATGTTTTGGTAATAGACTTAATAATGCATTTATTCCTGTTTACTTGTATTTTATTTTGTTTCTCATGAATAGACGGTTACGTTGCATACTTCTCCCTTAAATACATGTTCCCTTTCCCTCAATTTAGCTTCAGTTTTTTCTCCTCTCGTTACATATGTATGTATATAAAATCCTCTGACATTTACTGATTTTCAATTGATTTCAATTTTATATACTGCTTGTGGCAATAACTAATGTATGCCACATAAATGCTGCATTTGGTTACACTAATACACTAGTAACATTCACAATTTTTTTTTGCGTTCAAAACATGCATTCATTTTAATATTTATATAATACGATGATTTCGATTTATATACGCATCACATTTACTGCTCATTAACATTTCAAATGTTTTCTGTCTAATTATTTCAGTTTTTGTTTCTTTGTAAGTGTATGTATTGAGTGTGTTTTTTATTGAGAGTTGACCTCTACTTTGCTAATTTGTTACTGTTTTCTTTTTAATTTAACATTATAGGTTTCGTCTACATTTCGTTTTAGATCAAAGGATGGTAAATAAGTTTATTTTGAAAGCGTTTGTTTCACTTTTCTCATTTTCTTTCCTTTTTTGTTTGTTTCTTGTTCATATAGTACAAATACACAGATAAAGCTTTTACTATACATATACATACATACATTTTCCAGCTTTATTTAGCATCTACTAACTGCTTCCTAACTTTCACTTGGTATACCGTATTAACATTAACGCTCTTTAGAAATCAGTGCCCGGTGTGGTTGTTCTTATTTTGGTTTTTTTCTTATTTTTTTTGGAGTTAATAATATTAATTTTAATACGAATTTGTTGTATGTAATTTGTATGCTTAATTAAATGTACACAAATGCAATTGTTGATTGGCTGGCTCGCTTTTTTATGTGCACCATACCTTGTGTGAATAACATATAACTGCTTAGAACATTTACGCGTTCTTTGAGTTCCATACAAAAATCTTAGGATACATTCACATTTGCAACTGGCAATCATTTGTGAAGCGGTTTGTTGGCTTTTTCCGATTTACGTTTACTTCGCGAGGCTTTCAAAGCTCTTTGGCTGACTTAAGTGGTTTCTCGACGCGTACGTGTGGCCGAATTTTTCAAACCATTAGCAGTGTTGGTTTGACAGCGCTTAAGAAAAATGCCAACACATGTTGTGTCACCATTATCATTATCATATTCAACGTTGGCACCGTCAACATCAATACTAACACCATTCACACTCTCCTCCATGATATCCTCTTCGATTAGTTGATAGTTCGCGGTATATCTATGCCTAGTGGTATGTGGAGTTTTGCCGTCGTTTGAACGTTGGCTGTCACCATTGCTGCTGTTACTTTCGCTGCTGTCACCGTTGGTGCTATTGTTATCCTTATACGCGTAGTAATCACTGTTCATATCCATACTGGCATGCAAATTTTGTTGCTCTTCTAAAGATGTCTTAATTTGATTAACGTTATTACGTACGATGCCTTGACTCTGGAGCAATGCTTCCACACCAGCAGTATTTATTTTATGATGACTAATGTTCGAATTGATGTTGGCAGCTGTAAAAGAATATTTCAAAATGTTTTTTTTTTGGTGTTTGCAAGTTTTATATTTTAAGTGACGAACGCAGAAGTATCAAAAATTTACGTTCAAATCAAGTGCATACAAATTTAAGAAAATACTCAAAAAATTACACAAACTAATAATGATTTATTTAAAGTAAGGGAGCAAACTTAATCCTTTTCATGTCATCAAATCAATCCGAAAGCCGAAAATTTATTTAAAGTTGCGGCTGAATAACTTTGTTCAAAGTTCAATATTTTCCAAAAGAAAAAAAAAACAGTTTTAACAGTTTAATGAATTGGAAGATATAACTAAAACACTATAAATATTTATAGCAATGTTGAGCACCTTTGAAAATATAAAAAAAATATAATAATAATGGAAAATAATAAATATTTTCAATTAGTCACGTCGCCTAACGTAACATTTACAATTGAACAATGTGAACTGAACTTTTATCCAAATACCATATTATGGTAAAGTTGTAGTTATATCCTAAATAGGATATATTAAGTTTGTCACGAAGTTTTTAACACCCAGAATATTTATGTATATATACATATCATCAGTCTGATGAGTCAATTTAGGCACGTCCGTCTGTCTGTATATACGCACACTAGTGCAGATTTAAAGGTATCGATCTGAAATTTTACACAAATACTTTTCTCACAAGTGCTTCATTTGTCGGAATCTTTGATATTGCACTACTATAGTATTTAGTTGCCGTACAAACTGAACGATCAAAATAAAGTTCTTGTATCGAAAACTTTTTGATTTGACAAGATAGCCTCACGAAAATTAACATGGATTCTTATCCAAGGCAGCGATACAATTCTCGAACAAATTTTTCAGATCGGATCGCTATACACCAAAGATGTTGCAGCTTCCTGCAAGTCAACGGTTATACACGTTTCGTCAGTTTGTTTTGTTTATGGTAAGCAGAGCTAAAACGAAAATCCTTCCTAGACAAAAACAAAAATTATTAGTTTTACACAGTAGTAGTAGTATGCATTTCGTTTTTTCACTTAAATAAAATTTGTAATATTTTATTTTTTACGCAGAAAAAATAAAAATTTCATAGAAACAAAAATTTAAAAAAATTAACAGATCATTTTACTTATACTTATGGTTTTTATACGTGTATATACACATTTGTTTGTTACTTATATTTTAATATAACTCAAATATTTTTCAATTTTCCAATTGTTTTTTCTTTCTTTTTTTTTATTTTATTATTAACAAATTATATAAGTAATTCAATTACTTTCACTTGAGAACTTGACATTTAACGTAGACATAAACTAAACCTACACTAATTGTGTTTGTTGTTATTGAAGTTTCGAAAAAAGCAAAAACAAAAAACAAGTTTTGAATCAAATTAAGCAAAACGTTATACAAGCATATTTTTTTGTATAAAATAGCGAATTAAAATGAAAATAAATATAATTTGTAATATATAGCAAACTTATGTACATATAATTTTAATTTTATATATACGCGTATATGTATATGTATATTAATTAAAACAAAATAATATATTTAAAAAAAACTACAAAATTTTACAAAACATATTTTGTGCTTGCTGCGCCTCTACAACGAATGCCTTACTTTCGATATAAAAGGTGTTGCTTGCATTTTCGCTTCGATTTTCACTTCCCAGATGTGCATAATTTTTGCTTTTCTTTACAAATTACGGTATCAAATTAAATAAAATTATTTAAAAAATCTTTATAGCTAGCAAATAACAAAATTAAAATCAATACATTATAAATCGTAATATACAAAAATTAATATTTTTACACTTAAAAATCGAATCGTAAGTAATTACATTACATTAATTAAAAAAAATATATATATGTATTTACGTACATTTAAATATAGTTTATTTTATTTTTTTTATATTTTTTTAAATTCATTATTAACTTATTACGTGCATGTGTTTGTGTACAGACGTTTTGCAGACGTGGATGTGTGTGTGTGTGTTTGTTATGTATCACCAAGGTGTAAGCTTTTAGTGGTGATTGCTTTCTTATGCATACATTTGTATGTAGTATATAACTACACAAGTTATTTATCCTTAAGGGTCTGTCATAAACAACATTTCTCAACTCATCCGTATGTTATGTTGTATTAAACGCATTATTTTATTTACTATTTATGTTGTTGGTCCGTGTAAGTACCCAGTTGAAAATGTTAGTTAAATAAAACCATATTAACACTAATATGAATTTTAATATTTTCCTTACAGCAACATTTTTTATGAATTTTTTCTTAGGTAAATTTTTAAAAAATGAATTTAAAATATATATAATATGATAAACCACATGGCAATGGATTTAAAATATTTAATATGATACACCACATGGCAATGAAACATTTTTCAATGATTTTTTTTTATTAAAAAACAAAATTAGGATAAATAAAAATATTAAACGCTACGTATGACACTGGTAACAAAGATGTGTAACTATAATATAAACGATTTCGAAAATTTTAGTTACTAAAATGTTTTAGCACAATTATAAAAGACAATAATTCTTATTTAATTGCGAAATAATAACGACTGCAATATTAACAAGTTTTAATTTGTCACAACTAAAATATAATTTATTGAAAGTGCAAAACAAATTCACACTGAGCACTTACAGACCATGTGTGTTATTGTTTCTATTTTCAGTGGTAAATATATTGTATGCAGTTTGAAAAATTCGCAGTGCGACATACATACGTTTTCTAAACCGCATTTTCGCTAATTTTTTTAATATTGCCTATGCGGTTTGCAACTAAGTACACACACAAATTAAATTTGAGTAACTGCTATAATAAAATTATATGATTATTAATTAAATTTCTGTTTAAAAATTAAAAAAATAACGGAGAATTTTGGCGGCGTGCGAACGTAAAAACAAACTATTTCACCAACCAACGAACGATCGAGCAAGTTGTTGCTGCTACTTACGCAAATAACAAATACAGGTGCATAAAGGACTGCACTGTTGAGCAGTTCGTGGGGAAAAACTGCTGGGGTTTGGCCTGCTGGAACAGACGCTAAGCCATTTTTAATTTATAATATAAGAAATGAGAGCACTTACTGTATTCATATTAAGGTTTGTTTCATTACTGTGCTTGTTTATAGTTGTATTTCTCAGATTGTTAAGGTTTGTTTCATTACTGTGCTTATTTATTATTATATTTATCAACACATAATTATTGTGAAAAGAAATGTTAAGAGGCTTTAGAAGAATTCGGTAAAACGCGCCACAAAATCCACGTTTACTTTTAACATACATACACCTTATAAGAATTTATATATTTATATCAAGGAATATTTAGTACAAGTACTAAGCAAAATGTTAAAGAATATGCAATTTATAGTGATTTCATTTTAAGCACAAAGTATTTAAAAACTAGCTGATAAAATAAATGTTTTATTTTAAATCGACGAATAATTATTTTTTTAAAAACTGTGTTAAGTGGGTTTAAGAAAGTATAGTATATAATTATTTAACGTTTTTTGGGTATATTCAAATATGTATTTATATTTTAAATAAGTAAAGTATGTGTTAACGGTAAATAGGTAAAGTGTGTGTTAACAACAAACCTTTATATAGTTCCATGTAATCCAGTATATGTATGTATGTTTAAATTGAAGGGTATTTGAAGAGGTTATCTCTTTTCTATTAAAAAAAAATTTTGTTAAGAAATTGTTTCGCTTAGTTTTTCGACACTTTGCTTGTACGGGCAATGGTAGTAGGGATTTAGTACTGGTAGTGTTGATTACATATACTTTGTTGCCTTTTTGTTGGCAACCTAAAGAAACTTACATTCATAGGTATGTATGTAATTACTTAACTAATTTTAATAATAATAAAAAATAGAACACCAGCGAATATTAATCCGTTCTGTACATTTGTTATTTATACGAGAAGTCGTATGAGATCTTGATATTTATATGCATATATACCATATACACATATTTGTATATATATAAATATTAATATATGTGTGTAAGAATAATAAAAATAAATTGCGGTGGAAAACACCGCAAATCGATTGCTGTGTTTCCAAATATCCAAACAGATTTTTTTCATTGCATTCATTTATGGTCCCAAATACAGTACAACTCAAGACATAGTAGCATTGGATATTGATGTGCAAGAAACGTGCAGTCACATGCTGCAATAAATTTGATGCAGTGTTGGAGTACAGCAGAAACGAAAAGTAATAAGATCAAATCAACGCGCTTTACTCAACTTGAGAGTAGAGAGCAGATGTTATGACTGCATAACTAACCTACAATGGTAAAAAACTGTGCTTTAGAAAAATCCCAAATACATCTCCACTGTACCGTTAACTTGCATAGCCCTGTTTCTCTACTTTGTTTAACTGTTTTCAGACACACGTTGCAATAAAATTAAAAACATTACAATCCATTACAATCGCAAGACCACCATGAACTGCGGCCATCAATGTTTAGAATTGGTCGCGTCGCCATCCAGCGGTGTTGTTGTTGTTTTTAAAGCTATACTGGACAATACTGCGCCATTTTCGTCTGCAACAAAATTTGACTGTTGTCCGGCAGCAGTTATGATAGACGTAGGCATTTTAGAGCTGTGCTCATGACACTTACTTGATACTTCATTTTCCAAATCGCTTTTATTGCCTGCAATTTGCATCGATAATTTATTAAGCTCATTTTGCACATTTGGAAATACGAATGGATAATGTTCCGTTGCAGTGCCATCAATGACATCATCGCCAATACCAGTTGTCAACTTTGGCGTGAAATAAACGCTCGAACCCGTTGTAGCGCCATCCTCATTATCCTCTTCGATTTCATCAAAAGAATCAAATTTCGGTGCTAATCGATCGCGACTCAAATGACCCTTAGCGTGATCATCGACGTTGACACATTCTTGCAGTTCAATAATTTTTTCATCTTCCTCGGTTGTTATAATGGTGACATTCGCGCCAATTGACATATCGCTGGCATTCAATTGATTTGCAGAAGCAGCTTCATCTCGATTTTTATTAGCGGTTTGAATATTTACAGCATTACCCTCATGCGCAAATGTCTCGTAGTTTTCTGTCGTTCTGTCTTTCGTAACATTAAAACCAATTGCATGTGTTTTAGCTGGTTTGGCTGCAACTACAACGACATTGAGTTGATGGAGCTGATGATGGTTATTGTGTTGCGGCTGTCCTAACGATTGTACATTCATATGCCGCAGCATGTGTTGCTCACGTTTCATTTGCAAATGTACATTTCTCTCATTCAAGCTGGTCGCATAGAGATCTTGATGGGTTGCGCTATATGCGCTGGAACCCGCTATATCGACTAGCGAACGTGGACTTTTACATGGCGAGTTGTTAAAGCTAAGCTGATTATCACAATTTGATGAGTAAAAATCCTCAAAGGTATCACTGCTACCACTACCGCCATGCACACTGCGTTCAGTGCTGCCACCGACAGTCGACAAGCTGACATTTGATGCCGTTGTCGACTCGAACTCGGATAACGAAATTTTCGTGCGCGCTTCACCGACAACACCATTAACACTCACTATGTGTAAATTAACAGCGGCGGGTTCTGCCGCTAGACTTTCATCTTTCAGCGCATTCTCAACCATCTCACCGTAAATATCATAAGTGCCAGCATTCGCTCCTTCACTGTTAACAACAACACATTTTTCGTTCATCAATTTCGGTGGCACTAACAACTGTCGCTGGGGTAATGACGAACCCGGTGTTACTGACACCGTCGTTGATGACATTGACAGCTTGCGACTACGACTACTCACACTACAGTTACTATTGCGCCGAATTGCAGTCGTATGTTGCACGAAATTCTCGCAAAATTCAACAGGATTTGCGCGAAAGTGATTCTGTAGCCAATGGGACAATTTTTTCGTATTATTCTTCAATTTATTTTTTAATTTGCGACGCGAAGTGCTTGCCAAGCCACTGCATCCGCTCGCAGGGGAGCAACTCAGAGCTAGCATAGCAGTATCGGTGCCAATTGCCATAGCTGAAGTCCCGTAAGCATTGGATTTTTTTACTGCAATGGCTGCTGAACTGAGTTCACTACATTTTTTAGTATTGAATTTTTGTTGAAAAATAGGCTTCTGCGTCCAAGAACTGACGACATTGCTGACATTGCTCATATGGCTGTGTTTGCTATTGCCAACAGTGGCATCATATTTTTTAGGCGCAATGAGCGTATGTGTTTTACGTGATGCACTAAGTGAGCTAGCGGCACCTGCTACAGTACTAACCCTCACCTCGGTACTGAACTTATTTGTATTTTCATTTGACCTAAACACAGATTCTGTGTCGCCATTCAATTTGACTGCAGCACAACTTGATCGTCGTTCGTTAGTGGTAAAATTAGTTTTTTGCAATTTTTCTTTTTCTTGAATATGTTTACATTCATATTTTAAATTGGTATTGTTTTCATCATCATCACAACCACAATAACTACAATTATAACTACCACTATTAATGTTTATATTCATATAAAATGTCGAGGGTTGTTGGGAAATGGAAGTGGAAATATGTTTGGTATGAGTAGTAATAGTAGCAGTAGAAGGTAAAGATGTGTGTGTTATGGTAGTAGTAGTAATATTGGGAAAGGAAGAGTTGGTATTATTGAAAGTAGTAGTAGTATTGTTAGCCGTAGAAGGCTTGGAAGTAGCTAATAGTGTAGATAACTGTAATGCTTTGGGGACAACTGTGTGTGGCATTTTTGGATGGCACTCACCGGACTCCCAGTCTTCTTCTTCGCAATCTTTATCTCCACCAGACGTTGGCGCCGAAGACGACGAGCACGATGTTGTTGATTCTGAAGATGATGTTTGACTACTAATGCTGCTTTTACTGCTGTTAGCGCTTATACAACCGTTCACTTCACTGCCACCACTTGAACCATTAGTCTGCATTGTTGTTCTTGTACCTTCATCTAAACGCCTGACACTGTTGGCGCAATGATTGGTGTTGCCATCGCCATGCACTACTGCTGGTTGATATAGAATATTTTTGCCGCACATTAAGCCCATTGTTGTTGACGGTACGCCGAATTTCATTACGTTGTTGCCTGTGGCTGTCACTACTGTCGAAGTAGTTGCTACATGATTTGGTGCTGTTGTGAATAACGGTTTCATTAACTGTTGTGGCGGCTGCTGCTGATAGTGTTGCATTAGTTGTTGTTTATCCGATGCAGTCATCATGTGCTCCAAATTCACATAAGTATGTTGTGATTGCGCGTCTTGTTGTTGTTGTGGGGGTAGTGCAAATGTTGTAGGTGCAGCGCTTAAGCGCGCAAATGGCGTAACGCCTACATCACAATCATACACATCACAGTCACCACTTATGTTATTCGCCGGCATATACTGATGTCTATAGTTAACAGAAATCCGTTCCGCATGATGTTGTTGTGGTTGCAACGCATACGCTGTTGTGGGTGCAACATTTATTCGCTCGAACGATAAGATGCGTACATCGCCATCCCCGTAATCATCACAGTCATCACCAACATTTTTCGCCGCCGTGTAAAGCTGTCTATTATTAACGGATATTAGTTCTTCATGTTGTTGTTGTTGTTGCGGGAGTAACGCATATGTATTCGTAGGTGCAGCATGCGTTCGACCCAACGGCATCATGCCGGTATTGCAATCGAACACATCACAATCGCTGTTGATATTTTTCGCAGCATTGTATTTCTGCCTATGGCAAATTTGTTGTTTTTGTTGGTTTTGTAACTGTTGCTGATGCTGTATGTATTGTGCACCCATTAACGTGCTGTCCATGCGGGAAAAGTCTGCATTTGTTGTATCACCCATACTGAGCTCACCAATGCTGCCACTTCCACTGCCGCTTCCGTTGCCGCCACCAACGCCACCGCCACCACCCACTAACGGACCGCCTAAACTACTAACCGACGCCGATGCGGATGAGGAGGACTTTTGATCACAAATATAATTTAGATCACTACCACTGCTGCTATTCTGTGGCAATTGACAATTGCTGCTACTGCTGCTTTCGCAACCCCCACCACTGCTCTGATGAGAGAGACGCGCGTTTTGAGACATCCTTTGATTATGGCTGGCTATGCTACTAACATTTGCTTGTAATCCAGGTCGCATAGAAGTTTCTGCATAGAATACAAGTTGCACCTGCAAAAAAAAAAAATTAAAAATTAGTTAATGATAAAAAAAAAAATTAATATTGAGGGTATTTAAACTTGAAAATTATTTTTAATTACAAAGGTGTGTAAATACATGTATGTATGTATGTTAAAATATTTATACCACTTGAAAAATTTTGACTCGGACTGACAAAAAAGAAAAAACAAAAATGTAAAAATGAAGTTTCTGTAACCTTTTGGATGTTATCGCGATTAACAAAGAAGGATGGAAGGCAACACAAGAGGCAAATTTTCGTTGACAAATGTTCGCAAACCTGCTATGTTTTATTTCATCGCCAGTAGTACCAAATAGCACAAACACTAATTGACATATGGAGATGAAACTACACATGACCGTAGAAAAATATGTACTAATCTATCTAGATTCGGTTTATGTGCAGTTTATATGGGCCATTTTGAGTCGTTGTTGTTACAGCGGCAGAAAACATTCCTGAAGTGATTTCAAAGAATGGTGCCGAGTTGACAGTTCTTGGCCGGATAAAAATCCGGGTCCGCTCCAGTTACTTAGACCCGACTGCGGTACGAACGGCGACGGTATAAACCCACTTGGAAATTCGAAAATCGTTGTATTATTTAAATGGGAACAAAGGGAAGTATTGATTAAAAAAAATAACAACAAACGCTAATTTAAATTTAAAAAATTATCTGACAGATTACCTAAAATCTAAGAAATATTTATAAAAACAAGAAAAAACTTTAAATTCAATTGCACAGAAGCTATAATACCCTTTTCAGGGGCACTTCTTATAGTACTATATGTATAAACAAATCTCAAAACATAAATGGCCAACTGTTTGCATCCAAGGGGAAACGTTTTGCTAGCCCTTTCTTGCCACGTTGTTTGATATAACTTATATAATAAGGAAAAAAATATCTATTATGATGAGCTTTATCTGATCTGGTCGTCGGTTTGGTGGAATGGAAGTTATATTTCAAAAACTGGAGTTCATGTATATATAGATATACAGACAGGCGGACACACCTATATCGAGACAGCTCATCACGCTGATCATTTATATACATACTTTATAGATCTCTTTGGGAAACATTTCAGAAAACCAGTGCGCAGGAAATATTATTTTCCAACTGAATAACATTAGTCAATTTCAACACTCAGTTCCTTTGAACAACTTAATTTACTACATTTTATAATACAGGACACATATTACGCCAAAAAAATAATCACTGTCACCTAATTCAATAATTTATATATTCACCTTAAAGCCTTCCGAAAAACATTTGTGCTCTTTGTCTTTATGTGCATCATCGATTTCGCATTTATTAAGTGTATACACAAGTTTCGCGTCCTCACCTTCTCCCTCGACGACTGCAGATAAGTGGAAAAATCAATTTAATTGTTATTAGAATGAGAAAAAGATTTGTATTCTATGTATATTCGCTTACCCGCGTCATCGCGCACAAAATATGTATTAAACCAGAAATGGAACAGTTTCTTTTTATGCGTCAACTCTACTTTTATGTCGCCGGCTACACATAGATTTTTTAAATCCAGTGTATGACTTTTTCGAAAATCGATGGGTAACCCCAGCAGATGCTGAAATAAAATATAGTCAAAGTGTGTAAAAAAAAAAGCAATAAATTAAAAATGTTTCTATTTTAGCTCTATATAATATCAAAAAAACTGTAAAAAAAAGGAATGCATTTTGCAGTAGTGCATCTTAATTTAATCATTCTTAACAACTAATTCGAGCCAGGATTATAAATAATACGTTAAAAAATAGTTTAATTAACATTTTAATATTTTTACCTGGAAATCTTAAACAAAAATCATTTTTAAATTTTTAATCCGAGTAAACACTAAAAAAATTTTTAAGAAATTAAAAAAAAAAAGTAAAAATATATAAAATTGAAATAAAGCAAGGAAGAGCTAAGTTCGGATGCAACCAAACATTTTATACTCTTACAATTTGCAAGAATCAAAGCCAGGGAACTCGCACAGAGCCATTATCTTGAATACTCTATAGAACCAAACACATTCAAATTATTTAGGAAAAAAAATTTAATTTTTCATAAAAACCACTTAACCTAAAAATTTGATTTTTAATTTTTAATCCCAAAATTGGAACTAAAAATTAAAATTTAATGTTTTATCCAAACCATATATCTGTGTATGAGCTTCAAAACTAACCTTAACTTTTACAGAACATCCATCGTCTTCAAGCACGGAAATTGAGCAATGCACTGTGCCATAACTGTGCAACAAGTTAGCCTCAGTAAAACGAATTTCACAAAACTAAAATAATTTCATATACATTATTTACATCAAAAAAGTAATAATTAAGAATGCTTAGCCATACTTGCAGAATACGCCTTTCATATGGTACACCAGATTGTATTAATTTTGCAAAATACTGAACATAACGCCTTTGCGATGGAATCGTAACACCTTTGAGATCCTTTGTGCGTTTCTCAGCATAACATTCTAAAGCATCTTCGGCAGTTTTCTGCCGTCCACTAAAAAGCATGTAACAACAAATCATTGTACCTATAAAAAATAAAAAAAATTGTTATATATTTATCGATTGAAACTGTGGACATAAGTAAGTAGTTAAAATTGTCAGAAACTTACCAGTTCTGCCTTTTCCAGCTTTACAGTGTACGGCGGCCACATTTTTCTTATCTGCTTTCAGCCATTCATCTACGTCCATACAAAATTTTTGTATCAATTCTATTGTTGGTGGGTTATGGTCTTCAAAAGGATAAACAGCAACTCTCTAAAAAAAAAGAAAAAAATGCTATTTATTAAAGAAACGTACAGCATATTTTTTGTCATTTCGCTTACTCCATGAAATTTATTGCTATCATAGCTACGCTCAAGACATAGGTTATAAATTTTATAATGATTTTGATGAACTTCCTGAAGAAACTTGTAAACATCTTCCAAACGATTTCGAAATATACTCTCTATATTGTCCGCTGGGTAACCCATAGCAATTATATTGTCGTATATATCTATAAAACATTCAGGAATATGTACAAAATTTAGCTATGTAAGTATTTAGAAGTAGTGTATTTTTTTTTTTTTTTTTTTTTTTAATTTAATTTTTTTTACTTACAAGTCAAGTCTAAATTATATCCATTGTCCTTGTAGCGTATTCGCTGCTTGCTGACAACATTCCGTAAAACGTTCGTCATGACGGAAAGCGTATTTGCCATTTTATGCTTAAACTTATTAATATTGATGCCACTTGATGCGGCACCACAAATCCTTTCGGACTCCCGCAACTTCTCCGTTACCGTCACTTTCGCTGGGGATATTTTTTTGCAAACAAACTTTTTAAATGTCAGTATTCTGCAACTTCTCGGATATTTTGAAAGATATACAAGTTTTTGTTGCTGTTGTAGCTTCGGATATAGCTTTTTTTCTGGATAATATGCTGTTTGGGCATTTATAAGACAGTTTTGCAGGCTACCTTGTTTGGACATAAATACTTATTTCTTCGTAACGTTTTATATTTGCTTTAAAACCATAGGATATCATGTGTAATTTATTATCGATCGGTTATATCGTGTATCTATTCCAATTTTGTTCATAAAGGCGTTTTCACGTTTTAAATAATGGTTTAATTTGTCGTTGACTATTAAACCTCGAGTGTGTAATTGGGTGGATGCTGTGAGTAATTGTCTCCTAGCTGCCCCAATGGTCCAAATTAGTGGAGCAGTTCAATGGAGCAATCACTAGAACATACAAGCTACATGTTTATTAAGAATAAAATTTTTATACTTTTCTACTTACCTAAAATGGCAAACACGAAATTCGAGTAACAGATCCATTTTCTGCAAAAATCAAAGATTTATTATATGCAATTTTTAATATCTTTTTCAATTTTAAGTACTATTCAGAAAAATTTAGTAAAATTTTTACTAAGGAAGTTCCATTCCAATACATATGCAATATAATTCGTAAACTACTTCACATTTTCAATGGCTTAAAACAGATTATTAAAGTTTCTTTTGTGTTTTTTTAAAACTACATCTTAATGTTGTCTTTGAAATTATACCAAACCATCTAATTATTTCAATAATCACTCTTTAGACAAATCATACTATCTAGACACATTTAAGGCACCTAATGCAAATTGTTCTTATAAATTCTGTACAAGTTTAATGGTAATTTAAAGTCAGAATTTTATAGCACTTGCTATAGCTTAATTATGTCCTTTATCTTCCTTTTAACATCATATATCATCACCATCTCACAGGTCCTTGTAGAGACCCCTTATTTCCGTACAGCTTTTAAACTAGAAGAAGCTTGGGGTATATCTACAAAGTAATGATCTGGATCAAGATATATAATTCGAATTTTGTTGCACTCGTGTAAAATAGACAGAATCGGCAGAACAAACCAGCAATTTATAAAGTAATCGTAGAAGAAAATTGCACGAATCTGCTATACTCACGGACAAACCAGTGAAACAAACTACAGAAGAAGTCGAAGAATCAGAAAATCTGCGAAAATTGCAAAGAGTAATTGAATGTGAATGATGGAAACAGTTGAATCCGAATAACGGAGTTGCCCATTTAACTCAAAATATTTTCACATTCTAACATGTACCTCTTTTGACAGGATACACTAAAGTCTCAGAATACCTTAACCGAAGCAGAATAAATAGCATGGAAATAGTTTAATACAATATATTGTTGAGCAATGGAAAGGCTTCCATAATGGATATAAAAAACACTTCATATTCGTTTACACATTTTGCCATATTTAAAATTATTTTAATATGAACAGATCAAGATATAATTGAAGTTTTTCGTTTTACTTGCCGATTTTCTCCACCTACTATGCGTATGGCGCTCCTCTTCATAAATTTCTTTTATAACACTTCGCAGTTATTCATTGCTTCATTCTCTTGCATTCTGCTGTACACAGCACGCACATGATGTACATTGGGGTAGAATCCCTAAATACACTGTTATTGCCATATTATTTAATTTAATGGGACTTTTCATTAATTTGTTTTAGTATTTTTACCTTTATAGATTTAGTTACCTTTTAGAGATATGTATCACTATTTTTTATTAAAAATATTAGTAATAAGTTTTTATTATCGTGATTGTTCACAATTGTTATATTTTATATGTATACTCCGTACTGAATCATCCAAAACAAAAAGTCACGGTTCTTTCATTAGAAAAAGGTTCGTTAGATTCCCAAGGTAATAAGGATTTAACGAAATATCAATTTTTATTATTTTTTGAACACTTTGAAGGGAAAATACGTTATTTGCTAAAAAATCTGCTGATTTGTTATTGTGAAATAAAAATTATAAACGAAATTGAAAATAAACTTTCGGGGTTACCTAGTAAGTTTTATACATAAATAGAAGTTAAATAGTGCTTAAAATTTAAAAAGCGTACCGTTATTGAAAACGCTTTTAATTTTTGAATACCAAAAATTTCTAGAAATACTGATTAATTTCAAATGAGTTAAAAAAAATCAAAACTTTTTTGCCTAACTCTTTAACAATTAGGAGTTTCATATAGTCTCATAAAGTTATAACGATTCGAAAACATAGCATTGAAAATTGTAATTGTGTAAACTCATTTTTATATGTAATCCAACAACAATTTTTTTAAACAGGTGTAAAAATTTATATTTTTATGACTTTACGATGCTTTATGACAGGTTGTGTGTACCCCAAATATATTATAAGTCGCTGGTGAATTTATTGTCACGGGTGCTCTTTGCTAAATGAGCTATCTATTTCCAAAAAGGAAATGTTGAACATCCTCTACGAATTAACTTCAGAATTCAATTTTTTTATAAAAATTATTAAATAAGTTACTACATAAATTGTTCAATTTTATTGTAATTGTTAAATAATTAATAACATGGAATTCTTTAACTATATGTAAACAAGTTTGGATACCAATGCTAGAAATTTCAAAAACCTCACATGCAGGTGGCGACACTTCAAGTCAACACTTTGCTTTTATGGATTTATACTTCAATATTTTAACTCACTTAACTTACCGGCCCGTGTTTATAATTGGATATTCACATGATGTGCCTAGATATTAACAACTCCTTAAACTGCTACTTTCCTGTTTTATTTTGATATTCCATACATAAAAATCCACCATCCACAATTGCAACTCTGATAACTCTGATTTATACCTTATGAACATAAGCCCCTAAAAGAGCTTTCCACAATGTCGAGTTGAGAGCAGTTCACTTCCCAGCGATTTTCTGTGCCTTCGCGTGCTTCTCCTTTCTTCACACACACACATACACTAATTGCACACGTTCCTTCTTTGTTCTCTTTACATTTACATTCTTATTATGCTACACACCAATCACATACATATCGTTCACACATTAGCTTCTTCACGTTATTTATCGCTTCTCTTCTTTGGCGAAGCAAGTATAAAATATGCGATAGTAAAACAAGAATTCACTACAATTTTATACACTTTTTCAAGAATTTTCTTCAAACTTATTGTCTTCATTTATAATAACCCAAGAACTAACTGCGAAGGTCACACTTTCCTTCAACGCAAACCATTTTTTTACGTAGCTATTACCTACACTAGTTAAAAGCTCCTCTTGCTGCTGG
This sequence comes from Bactrocera dorsalis, assembly GCF_023373825.1. Lineage (NCBI taxonomy): Eukaryota > Metazoa > Arthropoda > Insecta > Diptera > Tephritidae > Bactrocera > Bactrocera dorsalis. The sequence continues at coordinate 28,137,171 of NC_064303.1, read as the reverse complement.
TTGCTGGCTGGTACTTCGTTTCCTCAATTTTACTTCATTGCTCCTTCTCATTAGTTGCCAGACTGAATGTTTTTCCAACAATGTACAATGTTTCGATGGGTTTTCATTAACAAATGTATCGTCACTTAAAATACAAAAGAATGCATAACCGAAAAACGGAAAATTTGACATTTTAAGATTCAACCAGAGAACGTACATGTACATGAATGTTTTAACCAAAATTAACATTTTGTCACAATGAGGAGTTACAGTATACGTGACGTTTTTTCGTTCCCCTGTTAACTTATGAAATGTGATTTTACGTTATTTTTCATGTAGGCTATAAGATTTGAAATTATAAAGGGCCATTGAAGCTTTAAGAAAATTTTTATAAAAATTCATTTTAAGAACGTATTTCCAGAAAAACGTATGTTTATATTTCAAATAGTAGAGGTTGCTTTTCCAGCAAAAAAAATATTTGCTAATTATTCATGTTTCTGAAAGGTGATGGGAGCCGATAAGTGAATGTTTTAATTTCAATTTTTATTTACTAACTAATATTATAAGTCCACGATCAGTCTAATTGGAATAAATATTGACATGGACATGGCAACTTACCAATTTGGATTGATTCGAAAATGCTGTACATTCGAAATCTAGTTGATTAAAGGAAAACGAAATAAGACACAAAACAAAACGAAACTCGAAAATGAAAATCAGTAATAAAACGAGGCAACCGCTAAACACAGAGTGCAGGATAGAGTAAAAGAGGGATTGTTGTTGTGTTTATGCACGTGGGGGTCTGGTAGTTTTTTGTCTGAATTATTTACTAAGCTTTGGGGTTCCTGTTCATAAAGCTATTGCTCGAGTGTCATCTATTCGTAATAGTTAAAGGAAATGGGTAAAACCAGACGAAACCGCGTACGCCTTGTAGGCAATACGAATCCTTTGGGTTTAAATGGTGTTGCCGATTTTTTGAACGACAATGAAGATTTAATGGAAAACGGTTTGGGTCCAGTGGATACAATACGTGAACAACTGCTCAATGTTAATGTCGAGGAAAAATTAAATGCTTTGCAATCATTAGCAGTGTTAGTGCAATCTGGCAAAAAAGATAAACTAACTGCCATTTGTCAGAGCGACATCATACGCATATCTGCACCATATCTTTACGATCGCGACCAACCTTTGCGAAATGCAGCAGCAGGTGCACTACGTAACTTTACCGTTTGTATGCCAGTAAGTTATAGGTGGAACATTTATATCGTATTAAATAACTTTAAATCGAATTTGCTGTATACGCTTTAGGAAGTGTGTGAAGTATTTGTTGAGCAGGATGTACTCACGCCACTTTTGACTTTGTTGAATGAATACGCCCAGGATGGCGAATGGGTGCCCAACTTCGATGCTGCATTAGGTCAACTAGATATACGATCGGATACATTTTTGCAGGCTATAAATCTTCTTTGGAACCTTTGTGAAAGTTCTACACTTGCTTTAGAAACCTTTAACCAGTCACAATTAATTGGCTGTTTTATACGTTGTTTGGATTATAATATTTTCGGTTTGGATATTGCAATTTCCGTAGCGCAATGCTTATTAGTGGTGACGGAGGGCAATCAAAAAATTTGGAATGCATTAACTCAGCATGTTCCCGAAATATTAAGTTTGCTGAATGTTACAGGCAGTTATGGACATCAATACCTACGAACATTAGGCGCTGGTAATTAATTATTTTGTAAGAAAATAAAAACTTTTCACACCAATACACTTTTTTCAGGTATTTTATCAAATGTGCCGGCTTTGTCAGCAGCTTATACTTGCAATATATTGAATAGTATCTCAGAAACTTTACAAATCGATCAACAGGAAGCATTGTCGAATTTGTTGACTAATCATAGAGAAAATGATCAAAATGAAAGTATATCAGTAATGGACTTCAATGTTGAAATGGAAGAAGGTACGAAGGACCAGTTGGTATAAATTTTTTATGCATTGAATTAAATTAATTGAAAATTTTTAGAGGAGAACGAAGAAAGCGCCGCATTGCGAAGACGTCAACAAGAACTTCCTACACCGGCTGAAATTGCAATCAAAGAGGTCGGTAACTTATTGGACGCTCAGCGTGTTGCTGCGGAAATTATCACGAACTTAGTGTCCAATGATGAAGAAGGTAACGCGGCCTTAACCGTTATTAAAATAAAAAGTCACATTGGCATTCATTTGCGCTTGATACTTAGCTTTTAGTTATTTTTCATACATACATACGTGTCAGAATTATTAATGAAAATATTTTCTGCAACAGAGTGGGTCGATTCCGATGGCGATGATGCGTCGGACGGTGAAGGTGTTATAGACTACGAATATGAAAATGCAAATGGTAATGGAAATATACAAAATGAAGATAAACTCCCCGAAGCGCTTGTTGAAGTTATTAAATCGTTGAGCATTATTGAGAAGGTGAAAAACAAGAAAATTATTATTTTACTTTTTTAATAAAAAATTGGCACATCTTTTCTTTTCTCTACAGCTTTGGAAAAAGGCACAAGTTTTACCTGATAATGTTGCGCAATCCTTGAGGGATGTGAGTGTGTCATTGGTTGTGAAGTAAGTAGCGACACCTACTATTCAATTTTTGTTTATTCTCTGAACAGAAATGATTGGCGTGACGAGCGAACTAGTCCCTCAGTTTTTTTAAATATCGATTCGAAATTTTGTACATATCGTCACCTGAAATGCAAAATAACGTAACAGCATTTTCGGAAATTTACAGTGGCATGAATGAAACACGAAATAAAATGGATTATTATGCGAGGCAACGCTATAATGTTCGAAGAAATTGTTCCGATAGGACTACTGTAGCATATAGCCACAAATAATATAAACTGTTGAGTCAAAATAAAGCTCTTGTATTAATTTTTTTTTTTTTTTTTTGAAAAGATATCTTCATGGAATGAATTATTATTCAAGGTAACAATACAATCTGCGGAAAACTTGTTCCCATCAAACTAGTACAGCATATAGTCGCCTAATCGATCAAAATCAAACCATTGTCAGAAAACTTGTTTACTTGTGGAAGATACAGATTATAGCTGCAGTGCAACCCAAGTTAACATTTTTTCTTGGTTTCTTACTAATATTATATATGTATGTATATATTGCAGAGTAAAAAATTTGCGCATTTCATCTTTACTTTGCCTACAAAACCTGTGCAACGCTTTGAGCCCTGAAGACCTTGGTGGCGCCAAAGCAATCTACGATGTTTGGGTGGAGCTTGGTCAGCAGGTGTTTAAGGGTCCGCAAGACGTCTCTGTCATGGAACCGGCCACATCATTAATGCGTGCTACATTAGAACGACTGAAAACCAACAAAGAGCTGTTCAGTCAAATGGTTGAAAATGACTTAGAGGTATACATTAATTGTTCACATCAACAAAGATATGTTTTTCAAAATTTTTTCTCAAATGTACAGTTAATTTTCAATGGTGTTAAAAACTGCAGTGTGGCTGAAATACGTGCGAACTGGTTGCGTATGTTGGGCACATTGGGTTGTCTGTTGTCAGAAAATTTAGTGCGCATAATCATCACATTCATCGTGGAAGCATGTTCTGAAGTAATAAAAGAAATATTTCCACACTTTTAATGTTATCTAAAATCAGTCATATTTACATTCCAATTTAGGAGGAGGATGTCTGGACAATATCCGAAGCACTTGATGCTTTAATGGATATGTTTGCGGACAATGATTGGCCTAAACTGATTATCGAATTGAATTTGCCGGAAGTGCTGAAAAAATTGGAGAAAATGTTTAAGAATAAGGTAAACATTTTATTTGATTTAACATCGTGGTAAAAAATCTAAATTTGTATCATTTTTTAACAATCGCAGATGCGTCAGCAGCGTCGTGAATTGAAGGAACGTTATCCAGCTGTACAGACGGTGCGTACAAATTTAACACGTTTCATTCGTTATATGGAAACTGAGGCAGACAAATACGCGAGAAACGCGTAATTTTCATTGTAATGAAAATACATTACATTACTTCCAGACTCATGCAATGTACATATATAAACACACGCACTTTTCTATTTTTATTTGACAATAAACATTTTTTCTCCGTCACAAAAACAACAAATTTTCGAAAGAACAAAAATGTGAAATATGGGATTTAAAAAACATTTTTCTTGAATTGTAGGTCACAACACATATGTTTATGTACATACATACATATATAGGAACGAGAAATGGTGCTGTTTTAGTAGCAAAAAACGCCCAATTAATTTTGCTGAACGCTGCTAAAACAACAGTCCTTCGGTTAATAACAATTACGCGACTGTTTTTGTTACGTTTATCCGATTGTCGTGCTACTGTTTGCTCCAGATCGAACATTGCTAATGGCAATGGCACGGCTTTTACGTAACGCCAGTAAGTTTTTGATCTGTGACTAGGTAAATAACGGAAGACTGCAGGACGTCTTTTCGGGGCCGGGTGAGCAAAAAGCTTGCTTTTCTTTGCGCTCCGGCATTCGCTTTCGAAATTTCATCGTGTATCGGTTTTAGCAACTTGTATATTTTTTGAACTGGGTCACTGGTTCAACCACGTTCGTTTCCCAGAACGCCCTTGTGACCTAAAACCCAGTATACATATATGCAGCCGCTTTCCGACAGTCAGTCATCTAGTGATGTGGTATTATTGCTTTAATTGGCTCTTGCCTATCGACGTACATACAATATATATTATATTGATATTCTTTCGTTCCTGCGTTGTTAGCTATCTCAGCAGCTTTCCTTATCGCAAAAACGTTTGCCAGTAAGAGACTGCAATATTCTGGCAGCTGAAATCGAGCTCCGTTTAAATGACCCTGGAGACCGCTCTATCAGCCATTTTTAATCCATTCGTTTGGATAATGAAAGTTCCGCTGATGGGTCGCGTGCTCCTTCGCAATTCATCATCTTTTAGAGTAGCTCGAAAATTTCTTTTCCACATAAAGCGTGGTTAGAGAAAATACTAATATGTTCTAGGCAAGATACTTAGAGATGGGAACAGTGATTTACTGCCCACTTGTCTCTTCCAGCGCACAAGGTAAAAACCACATAATAGCAATTGCTTAAAAGCAATATATCTGGTTTTATTGCTGCTGTTGATTCGTTAGCTCGAGCTTCGTGATAAATACCAATAGATACTGTGCGTGCCGCTATTGATTAAGCCCCAATGAAGTTATCGGAATTGAATTTTACTCACTTAGTTTCATTAAAGTGTGGCGTTTGTTATCTAAAAATTATCGGGAACAAATTATAACATTTCAGGGCTCTCAGATAACGAATCTGAGGACCTCATTGTTTATAGCTGATTTTAGAGGGGGATGCAGATATCTTCTAAAATACCCGTCGAAAACGACCATCGACCCGTTTACCAGGAAGATGTCCTTGCCGGGGTTTGGAAACATAGGGACCAATGTGGTCCCATATCTGGGGTTGATTTTGGGCTCCTCGTTGAAAACGGCATGTGGATCTGACCATGACAAAGCTTCTGGTATGCTATCGCTTGGTAAATCCTGTGGCTGCAAACCAAGGATTATCAGGTACATAGATGTACATCATGATCGTGAGAAGGATTGTTAGATATGGAGCGGTGGCACAGGCTTCGAAAGCATGGCAGAAACTGCAAACACATGTCTGTGTCTAGCGAGTGCAATGTCTACGTGCCCGACGGCAGCACTAAAGGTCATGCTGGAACTCACACCGTCCCAGCCAGTAATCAATCAAAATGCTAAACATATAATGCTTCAAATGACAACAGAGAGGCATGGCGGAAGGATGGTAATATCGTCCCATCAAATGAAACCCCTATGTAATGAAACACCACTGGCTCTTCTCACGGGGGAGAATACTTAGCCATAGTCAAGCGTCATTTAAGGCGAACTCAGTATATTGGTGCAGAAATGTTTAGCTGAATTGTGAATAAGTTCGCAACCAAGCGCATCTCATTTGAGTGCCGAGTGACATATTCCGGCTACTTATGACTTTTTACACAGGATACTGTAGTTTTAAGAAGCATCTATTCAAAATGGCTATAGTCTCATGTATCAACTGTTGCTGGTCTAGACTACAGCTTGTAGACGCAGGATAAAAGCCTATGAACTTATGTAGCCGAAAATGAATCACATCGCCTCAATACAAATTCAAAATATTTAATTATTCATCAATATTTATATTGTCGCCTTCAAAGTAATCCCCACCAGATGTAAAACACTTATGCTAACACTTTTCATAAGCACTCCTTGGGATGCCCTTCAAGCCCCTTTGGCGAATTTTGTTTTATCTCTTCGATCGACCGAAAACGGGTTCCACAGAGCGACAATTTCAATTTTGGGAAGAAGAAAAAATCACACGGCGACAAATCTGGTGAATACGATGGTAGATCGATGGTATTCATTGCGTTTTTGGCTTTAAATTCGGTTACAATCGGAACTCGATGCGATGGTTCATTATCATCGTGTAAAGTCAATGAATTGTTCTTCCACAATTCCAGCCGCTTTCGACGATTCCTCACGCAAATGCCAATTAGAACTCCTTATTGACCGTCTGTCCTTCCGGAAGTTCAAGTTCATGATGAAACAAACCACGGACATCGAAAAAAACAATGAGCATCACGCGATTTTTTGGTTTTGGCTCGTCTTTTCCCTCCATTCCGATGATTGTTGATTTACTTGTATGTCAAATTCATAAACCAGAAACATGACGGCAGTTAAAATAATCTCCATGAATCTGGGATCGGAATTCACAGTTCAAGCAGGTCTAAAGAGACGGTACTCTTTTTGAAATAAACTCAGTTTTATCGGGACAAATCGAGCGAGAACATGAAAATATTTCTCGATCAAATTTATTGTCAATCGTGTATTATGCGATATATATATAAATATACAAATATATACATATACTATATATATTAAGAAAACGGTTATTTGTAATAATACCCAATAATTTCAACTGGGTAAAATATATATTTATTTATTTAGTCTAGTAACTAAGCAGACAATTGCACATTTAGCTCAGTATAATAAAGTTTAAAGTACCAGTTATGTTAATGATTAATATAAATATAGTATGCTACCAGTGTGGCAGCTGTACTGTTACGCATTAAGTGGGGCCAACATTGCATTTTAGATCCTGCACGCTCACTCACATACATATATGAGTACATACATACATATACGTATGCAGATATCCTTGGTAGATCTCTTTGGTAGATATAATGCTCATTAATTAAAATAATGCAAAATAAAATTATTATAATTATTAACAAAAATTGCTTGGAGTCGAGTGCACCATCAAGTACAATAAATTGAAGAAGAAAATGATATGGAGCACTCTGTTAATAAACAAATTTACTCGTTTAGCGAGGACGCCGTTGAGCAGACATAGCACCTCATGTGGTCAAACAAAAATATAAATATATATTCGCCTAAAAGTATGCAATTTACTTAAATTGCCGTGACACGAAGCATAACTTTTGGCACATTTTAATCAATTTAAGACAATTTTTTTATTCTCCACACATTTACTGACATCTCTTGTAAATTACATTAATCCATCCGAATGTAGTTAAGAGGTGTGTGAAAACTTTAGTTTCACTTTAAAATTACTACCACTAGTAAACAAAATCATAGATGAACTATTCCCTCATTGTTCCGACAGATTTTTGTTACGCTTAGGTTTCGGCACCGGATTCCAATCGAGATTAGAAGTTGTTGGCGATTGTTCTCTATAGTCATATTGCACCTCTTTCTTTACTGTACATTTCTTAAATATTTCATTATTGTTTAGTTTTTGTGGATCTTGTGCAAGACCGCTACCATCGCCGTTCACATTATCATTCACTGGTGTTGCAGCTGCCGTCGATGTTGTGGGTAAATCGTCGTTTTGCCCACCAGACGCTGTGCCATTACCGTTAAGTTCTGTACGTTGTATCTCTCTGGCGAGATTTCTTTCAACCGCCGATGGACCGCTAAATTTGCGCTGTGGCAAAGGCGTACCATTACCGCTGTTCGGTCCGATGGATAAACTCGAACCGTTGTGTGCTGTATCTTTGTGCGCGGATGCGTTTAACAAGCGTTGACTTCTGTTGATCGATTCAATGATATCTTTGACTGATTTGCGTTTTTCGGGTGGCACATTCTTTTCGAGTGGTGCCAGCGATGATTTCTTCCATTCCATATATGAAGTGGTCGGTTTGGGACGATATAATGATTCGAGCACTTCCTCTCGCAGTTCTGTGGTCGATTGTGTTTGATGCGCGGTTGTCGTCTCATTCGTAACTGCACTATCGTTAGGTAAAGACACTACTTTTTCTAGTAAATCTTCGTGTGATTCTGTAATGGTTAGCGCTGTTGCGGAAGTGGTGGGTACTGCTTCTGGTTCCACTGTACTTTCTGTATTTTGTGTTACGATATTTAACGATATCTCTGCGTTGAGTTCTTTCGGCATGGTTTTTTGCGCATGTTTCGTCAGTGTGCTTTGACGTACTGGTGGCACAGGACTTATTGGTGGCTCCCGATGTTCTCTCAGTATTTCCTTATGTTCAACGGTTGTTGTGCTTGTAATACCCCGGGCTGGTTTGTGAATTTCAGCAATGTGTGGTTTAGTGGCCACTGCGGGTTTCACAGCTGATGGTGATGTTTCAGCTCTAGGTGTGGTGGTGTCTTCGGTAATCCTTAGCTCGTCCGTTTCTGGAAATTTCAACGGTTCCGTAGTATGTAATGTGATTTTTGCTTTCTTGGTGGAGTCACGTCGTGTCGCAGGCGGTGTAGTAAGAGTAAATGATGTTTTTGCGGTAATCGGTTGTTTTGGTTCGGGCGAACGAGTTTGACTGCTTCGAAAACTTGTCAACTGATTAGCTTCGCTAGACCGTTTAGCTGCTGTTGGAGTTTGTGGAGTGCCCGTGTGAACGTGTATACATTCCACATGTCCCACTTCCTGCTCCTTATTAGATTGCGTTTGATTTGCAGGTAATTGCACTTTTAAGCTGTCAACTTCTACACTTTCTTTCATTTCGACTGTAGCATTTCCATCGGACTTTTGTTTATCCACAATCGCAGTAGGTTCTGGCGCTGCGTGGCCAGAACTTGGCGGCGCATCCTCACGTATAGGTTTAGCAACGCCATTTTCTTTTATTACGACAGTACTACAAGTTTGTTCGTGTTCCGTCTGTTGATTTGTTGTTGCGGTTGGAGTTGTTTCCGCTGTGTCTTCATTTGTTGTTTTTACGAAATTTTCTATAGCAGCTGTAAGATTTGCAATATCCATGCATTCTTCTATGCGCAGTTCAGGTAGCGGTTGCGGCGGTTGTGACATATCGAGACTAGAATCCGCTGACGAGTAAGTTTTGTTGACCTATTGAAAAAAAAAAAATATTTCGGAAATTTTAGCATAAAAAAGTTAAATAAAAATGATCTGAATAAATGCTTTAAATTTTACTATAGTCTAATATTTATTAAAATTCTACATCCAGTGAGTTCGATCATCCAAATGGGATGTATGAATGAATCATGAAATGTAGAAATGAATCATCCTTACATAAGAAGATATTTTAACATACTGAACTTCAAAATTTAGGTATGTTACAATACTATGATAACTAGAGGATAGTTATGTCGAAGTCGTAACATTTCGGTCGAGCTTAGAGTACTTTTTTACCACATGTTTGACACAGTATTCCGTTCATACATGTAGAGTACATATGTACATTGGAGCAGGTGGATTTACAGGGAGCCAAATAAAAAGAAAAATCGCGTATGCGGGAAATGTTCTATGGATAATTCTGAACAACTTTGTCTAAGAGACTATGGGTCTATAACCGGTTAGCTTTGGCTTTCAGCGCGTTATTAAGCTATCACGCTGTTAATATAAAAATTTCATTCACGATCGATAGAAATTTAAAAATCTGAAGATTTAGTTAGCGCAAAGGTATATAGACAGACAGACAGACATGGCTAAAGGGACTCACCTCCTCATGCTGATTATTTCAACATATAGTATTCTTACGTACGCTACCTTCTGGGTCTGACAAACTTCGTGAAAAACTTAACATACCCTGTTCATGTGTACCCTGACCTTGCAGTCTCCACACACTATTTCGCCCTTTTTTTGCGCTATTTCGTTCCTTATTTTGGCGTTAAGAGCAACTACCGGACAATTTGTTAACAGACATACTTGTTAAGGTTTCCAAAAACGCGATCTATCCGTATATAGAAACTATAGAACAACAAACTTTTTGTGAACCGAATATAGGCCCATCTTGAGGGTTTGCTGAGAAAGCAACAAACAGTTTTTGGCACAAACAGATCGTGTTCCGATCATATTGTTACACTCCGCAAAGTAACGAGTGGGCAGCGAATATTCACACCTATTTTGTTAAGGGATATCACGCAAAACATATTTTTGCTGCTCTTTTTTAGAACGCAAAAGGTTCCAGAAATTGCGTACGTCCGAAAACTAATGTTATTTTTAGTCAGAATTGGTTGGCATTTCGTCAGGGAAAGACTTACGCATGAACAATGTTTACAAATTGTTCAACTTTATTATGAAAATTCCCGTCCTATAAAGGATGTGTTTCGCGTGCTTCGCTCAAATTATAGTTAACATAATAGGCCTACTAAGCCAACCATCACCCAGCATTCATTATTGGATAATATTCGACCGAAACCCCGGACTGAACGATTTGGCGCATTTTACGTCAAAATCTTAAATTGAAATCATACAAAATACAGCTTGTGCAAGAACTGAGGTCGAGTTAAATTTTGTTCAATGATGAGGCCCATTTCTGGCTCAATGGCTATATAATCTAGCAATTCCTTATTTGAGACGAATAGCAACCTGAAAAGATTCAATAAATAGCTGCCATTTTATTCAAATGCAAACAACGGTTTGGTTTGGTTTGTGGCCCAATGGAATCATCGGTCCATATTTCCCCAAAAATGTTTCCGGTGAGAATGTAATCGTCAATAGCGACCATTATCGCGCCATGATAAGCGACTATTTGGTACCTGAAATTGAAGCTCGTGATTTCGGCGACATTTCATTTCAACAAGACGGCGCCACTTATCACACATCACATCAATCAATGGATTTATTGAGAGAACACTTCGGTGAGTCGATAATTTCACGTTTCGTGCCGGTCGATTAGCCACCGTGATCGTGTCATATCACACCGCTTGACTTTTTTCTGTGTGGATATGTAAAGTGCAAAGTCTATGAGGACAATCCCGCTTCGATTCAGGCCTTGGAGCAAAACATCACGAGTGTTATTCGTCAGTTAACAATCGAAATGTTCGAACGAGTCATCGAAAACGGATTTACCATCTGAGACCTAGACGCGGCCAACATTTGAAAGAGATAATCTTCAAAAAATAAATACCAAAGAATGTTCTTTGGAATGATAATAGACCTTCCTCATTAAATTTAAAGTTTCTTAGTTTTTTCTTTAAAAGAGTAGGGAACCTCAAAATGGATCATCCTTTATATGTGGATCAGCTATGAGTATGTGACTTTTTAAAAATGAACGGAATTTATGAAATACTATATTCTTACCCCAATGGTTGGCGGCGCAGGTGCACGACGTTTTTTACGGTGTATTCGTTGTTTAATGGGCGTTGAAGTGATCATCTCTCTGTCACCGGCCAGTGAAACATCTTCATTATTTTCCTCGTCATCATCGTCAGTTTCGAATGGATTTGTGCTTGCCATACTAATTTGCGATGATCTAATTGAGTGTTTGGCAAAAAAGAAAAAAAATGTAAATAACCAAAATTGAAAAAAATGCACAATTAACACTTTCACACAAATGCAATTTATGTAAATTTATGTAGGTAAACATTGTAATATTAACGTAAATAAACCGGTTTAGACAAATTCGCAGGTGGGGTGAGACACAATCGTTGAGTAATCCTTAACCATGAGAACAAATTAATACAAACGCACACATATACACGAAATGAATACTTATATACATTTATATAATCACATTTATATTGCTCTAAACCCGAATTTTTGGTGATTTATATACATGTGAAGTATGTACTTAAGATGTGTGTACAGATATAAAAGCACAACCGTGACGAGACATACATATGTACGTATGTATATGTGGTATATAACAATCAAACCCACAGTTAATCACAGATTTATAAGAAAGTTGTTGTTGTTATTCCCTTGGAAAAGCATTTTTATGGCGCCAAACGTAAACGAAAACGAAACGGAACGGAATGTAGCGTGAACTCACCCATGTGATAGACCAATGCCTGCACCGATATCAGAATTACGGAGTGGCTGTGGCGTCACAGACCCACCGTACACATACCTTCTTGGTTGTGGCACCGGTGTTGTGCGTGAATAGCTATTATTGTGATTGCTGGATTTTGTGCCCATCACCTGTATGGTACTGCGATACTGGTTATTTCGATTGAAATCCAAATGTGAGCCGCCATTATCCTGTAAGAAGGATGGTAAATGGTAACATGTAAAGTAAGGAGAGAACTGCTATAATTATTACATTTATTCACAATTAGGGTATTCCATCAAACTCATAAATGCCTCATAAAATTCATAAACTCGTAAAATTCTGTGCCTTATAAATGAGCTGTCAAAATTTGTATGAAAAAGAGTTTACGCGTTTCGTATAAAACTATGAGGCAAAATCGACGCGTATTTGCTTCATAAACTGATATTTTACCTATTACGCATTATGAAAAAAAGGAGCGTTCCAAAAAACTAAAGCGTAAAATTTTGAACTTATAAGTTTCTACATTTACGAGTTTGGTGGAATACCCTAAATATAAATTTGGATGTAATATAATATATCAGTATTAGTTTAACTTATGCTACCGTTATCAAGATCCCAAAGAATCAATGGGAATGTTGGAAAAGTTTTACGGTGATTCAGTTTTATCAAAAACATAAGCCTACGAATGGTACAAAGACTTTAAAGCTTGACAAAGGTATTGTTGAAGACACGGCTCGCTTTGGACGACCTTAAACCTCTTGAACGGATCAAAATATTAAAAAAATAACCGGCAAGTATTAGAGACCTCGAAATCTTTCGCGAGTCCGTTGGAATGTTTTTGGTGGATATTTTGGGTATGAAAAGTGTTCTTGCTCGGTTCGTCCTGATAAAGCTGAATTTTCTTCAAGAAATATACTGTAGACAGGTCTCATTGGACATGCTTGATTATGCGAATTTCGATCCTACATTCATGAAAAGCATTATAAGCATGGAGTCTACACGATGATAACAGACTATTGCATCGAGCCAAAAAATATGAACGAGTTTAAAGCCAAAAACGCAATGAATACCATTATCTACCACGGCATTCATCAGATTTGGCTCCGTGTGATTTTTTCTTGTTTTCCAAACTAAAATTTAAATATTTTGCATTTTATTTACAATTTTCGGGTACTATTTTGTCACAGAGTATATGTTATACTATAAAAAATTAAACTTGAAAGATAAAAGCCATGATATTGGATATATGGAGCTAGCAGGTCATATAAGCGAATCTCGCAATACATATAAAAATACAAGATGTGTCCCAAAAATACGAAATTGCATCATTAAAAATATACATTCATTCATTGAAAGATCATTTTTTACAAAGAGCAAATATTGTGCCTTAAACTTAAAAAAAAAAAAAAAAAAAAAAAAAAAAAAAAAAAAAAAAAACGTGATCATTTATATACATATGTATATGTGACCTGGTCTACGAAAAGGGAGCTAACGTGCGAAAAGTTTTTCTAGTCTAGTTTTCTGGGAAACAGCTGTTAAAAATAAACAATCCATCCGAATCAACTAAAAAGTTAAAATTGATTTTTTGACACCTAAGCCCCTTTCCGTAGACCAGGTCACATATACATATATATATTTTATAGGATCTCCGGCGATTACTTCTGGATGTTTAAAACTTCGTGTCAAACATAATAAAGCCTGTTCAGGATATAATAATTCACTGAGACATACGAATTGATGAAAAAATGTATGGTGATGATTGTATGAGTCGGCTTAAGTTTACACGTGGTTTACACGGTTTAAAGTAATGGTCAGGAGGGTTAAAATGATGGCCTTTGGTCGTTCAGAAATCATTAATCGTCCTGGCAAAAAGTAGCAAAAAGGATTAAATACGAGTAAAAACACTTTCGAGAATTTTTTTTAAAGATTTTAGTAAAAGAAAGGTCTGTGTGCGTTTTGTTCTACATGAATTAAATGAAGACCAAAAAAGTGATGTTGAATTTTTGATGAAAAACATATTTCTCTCAACAAGCACCCTCCGTATTCGCCTTAACTACCACCATGTGATCATTTTCTATTTCCAAAAGTGAAAACCAACATGAAAGGAGTATTTTATAATGATTTCCCAGCCATTCAATCAGCTTTAATATGAGAGGAGCTCCCGGAGATCAGCTGTAATTCCTTTCAAAATAAATATTTGTACTAATACTAAGTCTTAAAATACAGTTCAAAGATACCATAATATGTGTACAATTTTTTGGATCAATAAGTTTAAAAGTTTTCTCAGAAAAAATTCTGGTAAATTCGCTTTTTTGGCTTTCTAACTGTATATAACCCCTTAACTGAGGTGCTGAGGCACATTCCCATAAATGACATTAAAAAATTTATGCATGCGCTGGTTGATCGTTCCAAATTAGGTACTGAGTCCAATAGAACCTAAATATTTTGAATAAATAATAACTTTCAAAGGTAATACAATGCGTATTTTTGTTCTATATTAAAAAAAATTGGTTATTTTTAGGAGATACTTAGTATGATATAAAGTAAAATACGGCCAGAAGATGTTAATTAACAGTTTTTCTAATAACTTGAACAGTCCATAAAATTCATTGGAGACAACTCCCACAATGGAATATTTTAATATTTAATATTCAGTGCAACTCTGTATTAAATTTTATAAAAATAGAAAATTCGAACCTACATATATTAGACTAAAACTCGAAAAATTAATTCGTTTAAAATAATTTTGCATCAAGTTTCTTCCACCTGTCTCAGTAAAAAATCCAGAATGTCACAAAGCGCCAACTATTTTAAGGGGTTACATGATCCTAGAATTGAATTACTAAATCGATAGTGTTATCTAAGATTCTGCTTGATTTCCTAGTCGAATTACTTCCGTTTATTGGGAACGTACTTTAAGCTTTCCATAGGTAATATTTTGATGAAATGATTGAAGTGAGTTCTACATGACCGTCAGGTTATAGGTTACATTAATTTAAAAAAAAATTTTGAGGAATATTTTCTTTCTTCTCGATGTGGATCGAATTGACTCTATAGTATTTAGAATATTTAATATGTAACATAATACTTTCGAATTATTGGTTAATAGTCGCAGCTGGGCAATTATATATGTATGTAACATGAATTAGCTTCTCAAAAAATATTATATTTCATTCGAAAAAGTCTCTAAAGTATATTTTAACCCTAGTACTACATATATAATGTGCGTCAATAACAAATTATTTAGCTATATAATGTAAAATGGTTTCGTATTTGAAAGTATGATTCTAATTTGTTTTACCTTTGCAGAAGCCACATTCTGCAATGAACTCCTGTATGCCGCATTACGTTGAAAGCTCTCATTGATGCCTGCTGGTGTAGAGTAACGAGTGCGATAATCGGGTAGGCTGAGATCATTTCCATTCAACGTATTATATGGCTGCAGATCTCGACGTAGTGGTGGTGGGCTTTCTGATGTTTTGTTTATGCCCAATGTTGAGGACTTCTTCTTAAGGCGAAATGACTTGAACGTCCTGTAAGGTAAAATAAACGCAGTTTAATACTAACTTTTGAATGATCATAGTGAAAGTTATGAGATTTCGTTGTTTAAGAGATTTGAAGCAACCAAAATCTTTTGAAGTGCTCTTTGGATAAATTGACTCAAAGACAACTCTTTGGACTCATGACACTCTCTATAACTATCGCAGCAACACCGTTCGAAATTGTTTGATTAATGGAAATGTGTCCCACTAGGGGACTGTATGGCACACAGCACTGTCTTGTTGGAACCATATGTTTTCAAGATCACCTTCATCCAATCGCGGCCATTAAAAGTTGCTTATTGTAGATCTATACCGTTCTCCATTGGCGGTAACGGCGCCATCATTTGCTTCATTTCGAAGAAAGTACGCACCGATGATTCCTCCAGACAAAAAACCACATCAAACTGTCAATTTAGGTGAATGTAATAGTTGTTCATGAAACGAAACGAATGTTTTTTTACCGCAGAGGAAACTAAGCCTCATCGGAGGATATGATTTAAAAAAATCGATATCGTTTTCGAATTGTTTCAAGATATAATCAGCAAATTCGCGACGTTGACGGGGGTCTAATGGATTCAGCTTTTGAGTGAGAGCTATTTTATACGGATGCCAGCCCAAATCCTTTCGCAAAATCCGCCAGATTATATGGAGAACTTCTTGGAATATTAAAATGTCCGAAACGACACTTGGAAATCATATCATCCCAATTGGAAAACCCAGTAGCTTGTATATTAAAAAGGTAAACTAGACTTAGATCCTTCAATTATGTTCGAACATAGACTTTCATCGCATGCTTAAAATACCAAAGTATAAAAGTATATATAATTTACTTACCATACATCTTTCAGACCACCTAAAGAAAAACTATTGCGGCGACCGCTTCCGTTGTTGGATTTATTTATTTTCCAGAAACGCAAACGTTTGTGTTGTTCATCCTCGTAGAATGGATTGAGGTGTTCGGGGTAGTTATAGATAGATACTTGGCTTGTGGAGCGACCGTTTCGCATAACGAAAGCATCACCATTTAAGCTTGTCATAACGGCGGCAATCAGATGCCTGCGTTAATATCTAAAGTATATTAAAAAATATTATAAGTATGTTTGTGTGCATTGTTATTTTTGTTCTTAATTAGATAGCCCGTGAAAGTAGCATAAAAGTAAAGAATCGTCGACGACAACGCAACGAATAATTTGCGCTTAAGGAATATTTATGGACCATAAATAGGCTTAATTGATGCTTACAGTCAAGTGCTTAGCTAATCTTCACCCCTCATTTGGGTTGCTTGCAAATAGAGGAACTCACAAGTTTTAAGCAGGCTCTGAACTGTACTGATTTATATATACATATATTTTAAGAATGCACACAATTTTTGGAGAAACAGTGATTCCGGCCTTCAACGTGGATAAAACCTAAAGATACTCTACTAAAAGATATTAATCAGAAGCCATTGTTGAAACATGGTTGCATCCTCAAACACTCACTATTTGATGTGACCAACGAGCAAATATTTTTTCAAAACTGAAATGAAGCCATGATTGGAAAATGGAACATACAAACATATGTAACTTTCATCTTCAATTACTTTTTATTCAAATGAGAGGTTGTGATAAGATTTTGAAATATCTCTGATTTTATTTTTTATAATTTGCCAATAATTCACAAAAATATATTTAATAACAGTTCAACAATCTATAGTAAAGTAAAATGTTTAAATTAAAATGAGTGGGAGCTCCTTTCATGGGTCATTTGGATATATTTTTAATCCACGCAATTCTCAAGATACTTATATCTAAATAATACTTAATGATTTATCACTAGCTGGATATGAAAGCCTAAGAGATAGACAAATGCATTAAGGGGGTACTCTAGTCTAGAAACGCTATTTAACGACATTTTTTAAGTCCAATAAAAAAAACTAAGGAAATTTACCATCCAATTTTTTATCAGATATTTATAATATTTTAAGAATACAAAAATAAAAATTTTGTCATAAGTTGATTAATTGCGGCGTGGTGGCGTGGCGGGGGTTGAAAATAAGGGGCGCCCTTCCTGACACGATTCCAACACTTTGGGTGATCAGAAAAAAAAAGAAAAAAAAATTTTAATAAGTACAAATGCCGCTATCGTCTGAACTAGGATAAATAAAAAAAATGTTCAGTAAATGGCGACTGTTTGAATTTATTGCCCGATTTTTGGCAAAGATCAAAATTTTTTAAAACTAGTAAAAATCAAAATTTTTTAATAATCCTAGTTCCAACCATAGAGAGTTATATAAAGAAGGTCCACACCAAAGTTCAAGTTAATCGGTTCATTAGAACTTGAGAAATCATGTCAGAAGTGTTGAAAATAGTAGTTTCGAGTAAAACGCGATTAAAGTTTTACGTTATACGATATTCGCTCTATCTCCTGAATAGCCTTGTAATGTTATTGTTTATACCTACATATGTTACCTATTATTTATAACAACCTGCCTACCCCAATCATATTAAATGGAAGAAAAGTTGCGATGAAAACCAAATACTTTTAATTTTTGTATTAATTGAGTTAAAACGTGTGGTAATTATTATAACCTCACTTTATAAGAATGGTATTTTCATCTTACGTTGGGTATAAAAATCACAAAATTTTGTTTTTTTTTTATTCTAGGGGTTTAATAAAATAATATTCGTTTAATTTGTGTACTCTTGTAATCTGTTGCTACAGAGTATTAATAGTTGTGTTCACCTAACGGTTGTACGTATTACCTAAAACTAAGCGAAATAGATATAGGGTTATATTTATACGAAGTTTGTAACACCCAGAAAGAAGCGTCGGAGACCCTATAAATATATATATAAATGATCAGTATGTTGTGCTGAGTCGATTTAGCCATGTCCGTCTGTCTGCCTGTCCGTCAGTCTATATACATATATACGAACTAGTCTTGCAGTTTTTAAAATATCGTTTTGAAATTTTGCAAATTTTCTCCTCAAGAAGCTGCTCATTTGTCGGAACTGCCGATATCGGACTACTATAACAGATAGCTGCCATACAAACTGAACGATCGGAATCAAGTTCTTGTATGGAAAACTTTCACATTTGACAATGTATCTTCACGAAATTTGAACTGGATTACTGCTTAAGGTAATAATATAATCTTCGAAAAAAATTGTTCAGAGCGGATTACTACAGCATTTAGCTTCCATAAAAACTGAACACATAGTTACTAAAAGAAGTGCACCTTTGAAAGGTATACTTATTAGCTTAGGTGCAGCCGAATTTAACATTTTTTCTTGTTTTATATGTAAATGATCAGGATGACGAGAAAAGTTGAAATCCGCGTGAATTTCTGTCTGTCCGTCCGTCCGTAAAAACTGAGATATCTTGATGAAACTTGGTGTGAGGCTTCATTAGTACAAAAAATTAATAGATGGGCGTAATCGGACCACTGCCACGCCCACAAAACGCCATTAACCGAAAACCTACAAAGCGCCATAACTAAGCACGAAATTAAGATATTAAACTGTAATTTGCACAGATATCGTAGTAGCAAGAGGCACCTGAGGGCAAAAAGTTTTGAAAAAGTAGTGTGGCAACGTCTTCTAATAAGTTTAATGCACATATCTCCTGAACCACTAAAGCCACAACAACCAAGTTTACCCAACTCGCATATTATAAGAACACCTACCGACAGTGTAAAAAGGGTAGTAATCGGATGATAATCCCGCACACTCTCCATATAACAGTACTTTTAAAAATTACTAAAAGCGTGAAACAGCAATAACTAAATACGTCAATAAAAATTGGACGATTGGCGGGCCACCGCCCACTTTTTGGTGAAATCACATATCTCAGGACCCGACCAACTGATTTCGACTTAATTTAGTACCCGAAATTTCTCTCATATTTCTACAACACAATGTGAATATGAGTGAAATCAGGCTACAACCACGGTAGTGCCCATATAACTCAGTTTTAAATGCCATTTGATTCTTTCACATTCCAGGGTACAAATCAAGAAGCAATTAATATAACGGGATAAGAATTTGCAGTTATAATTCCTTTAAGTTAACCACCTTATGGTCCAAATCCAAACAAAGATGTTCAAACCCCTAGCTACCGAATATGTGAACCCCAGGCAATGTATGGGATATACATATAATTAAAACTTTCCTGATAATAATATCTCTGTGTCTTAAACATGGGTTGAATCGGGTCAGTACTTACCTGAGGACCCATATATGTACCTAATATAAATACTTCCTGGTACTGCATACATACATATGTATGTATATCGGCCAATATGCGTTTAACTCATTACAGTGTGTCTTTGTGTCTATTATAAATAAAATCTGGCGAAAACTTGAGCTAGCCCCATATAACTATATATATATATATATTTTATATAACTAATATCAGGATTATCATACATCATTTTCTAACAAATCTTATGACGAATATTTTGGACAGTGTATGAGTTATATATAGTACTATATATGTATGTATATATAAAATTGCTGAGATTCCGAACCTCTGGTTGACATTTAACATTTTAAGGTATTTCTCAGGCTTTGATTCCTGCAAGTTGCAAGAGTATAAAATGTTCGGTTGCACTCGAACTAAGCTTCTTTTTACTTGTTACAAATAGCTTCGCGTAAACGACGCATAACACTCGAATAATATTCCTTATTTGTATACATAAGTATGTACATATGTATGTAGTAAGTATGTAAACATTGGTTAAAGCATTATTCTCGACATGTGAGTAACATTTGTTACCAGCCGACACATGGTCACATGCAGCTGCCTTTTCGGAAATTAGATTACATCATAAAAATATCCAGAATTTTATAAATAATTACTAATTTTATAAATAGTCATGTATTCTTCTGATTATACAACAATAACTTTTTTTAACTTTTCGTTAGGCCAAAATGCCTTATCGCTAACACTTATGTTGTCGAAGAGGCTTCCATTCGTTTGCCTTTCATTAATTTTGTTCAACTTTATCTAACTCATTTTGTTAATTAAATGTTATTCTAACTTGCCGCACATTTACAGTTGCAAATATCGGACTTATGCAATTTCATTTAATGCAATAACGCAAAAACGAAAGCAAAGTAAACAAAAAAATTGTTTAAAGAATTCGAATGGCTGCGATAAGATTGTAAATGTATTACCCTTGTGCAAAACTACATGAATATATACATATTTATATATACTATATTACTATACTTATATATATACCAAAATATATATGTATATTATACGTCTAAATGTCATCGCTACATTTTTACAGAGGTACACACTATCTAGCCTCTTCGCTTTATCAGCTTCGCAGTAACCACCTAACCTAAATTTTGAATAGCAACTAATAAATCATTACGTTTTTTATGGTCATACGAGTTTCAGTGCCGTTGCCTCTTGCCGGTCTTATATCGCCAAAAGTAAGAACTCGTATAAATAAATTAAAAAGAATACCCGAATATTTGGATCCACACCTTTTTTAATAATGAACCATAATACAAAACGAAATAGGAATGTTATGTATGGACTGATACTTTATGTTATATATGTATGTACATACAAATATTTTTCTTCAGGTAAATAAATACATATGTACACCGAAAATAAAAAAAAGGAAGGTTCTGTGTATGGAAATTTTGACATTAGGGCGTTTTCATTGGTTTGACAAAACGATAAAAAATATATTGTTTTTTGGGTCCAGCTTTTAAACAATTTTGAATTAGCCTTTAAAAGATTCCAAAGGTTGAAAGAAGATTGCTCATGCTGTGCAAACGAAAGAGGCGAACCAACTTACCATAGAAAAACTGTCAAACTTGCATAGTAATTGTTAATCAAAACGTTTTCATTCTTTTGGTCATGACGTCACTACTTTTATCAAGTTTTTTCCTGTGAAACCCACTCTAAAAAGTATTGACGCAAAATGTAACGATTTTTTCCAAAGATAGCATTAATATGTCGAAAAGGAGTTTTGGTCCAAATAAATTATCAAAAATACCGCTATGTAGGCCATAAATATGGTATTATTCAAAATAGAGTTATTTATTTGCAAGAATTAAATTTTTTTATTGGCTTTCAAGTTCATCATTGTCTCTCGAGAGGCAAGTGGTCAGAGCAATGATTGCACCCCGATTTTTTATATTTCTATTGCGTTGACTTGTTAATTAGAGAATAAGTGGATTTATTGACGAAAACTACATTTAACTTCATTCATTATATTAGGCACATAAGGTTTAGACCAAAGTCTAGACCAATTTTATTTATTTTCAGCGGTAAACCACATGATTTTAAGACAACTTGTTCATTTAAATTTATTAAAGTGTCACACATTTTATCAGGTGGATAGCCGGAAATTTTTATACATAGGCTTTATTGGGTGCATAGGGAAGCGCTGATTAAATTATTTTTGACATTACTGAAGTATACTTGAGAATATATTTTCAAGCAATTTTATATCTTTCTGGCATCGTTGGAATATCAGAAGGTTCAGTGAAAACCATTATGAAAGATCATTTGGGCCTAAGAAAAGGGAAAGTACGATTGGTTCCAAAATGCGAAACAATGCTTTCCAACTACCAGAATGTCATGAAATGTATTATTACTCATGTCGAGTCACGAGTATATGCTTGCGACCCAGACGATCAACCGGCCGTCAAAGCAGATTTGGGTCAAGGGCAATTACTTTGAGGAGACGACATAAATTTTTAAGAATAAATTAGGAATTTCAAAATTGTGAACAAAGTCTCACTATTTTTTGCTCATAATACCTAGTATTTTTAGTATATAAAAGTGGGGATAATTAGTGGACCGAAAATATGTGAATTTCGGCATTAAACTATAGTAATACATATTCAGTTTGACATCCTTAATATTGACTACATAGGGGATAGGGATAGGTATTTTTTTTTTGGGCAATCCAACGAACTATTAACAAAATAAAATGCTCTCTGAATTTCATTAGGGTACCGCACATACCATCAGCAATATGTATGGAGTAAAATCAACCGGATGTTTGAATATTCCGATATTATGATGTATGTATGTGGGCTAAGGGAGTTATTGATCCGATTCAACCCAGTTTTTAAGCACAGACATACTATTATTAGAATAAAACTCTATCCACGGATTAACCGTTATTTCCGATTAAACTGTTCTGTAACTGGGGGCTTGGACAAATACTTTCCGATTTTGACAATTTTTACACTTGAGATGGTATAACAAACCTCAAAGCCAATATATGTGCAAAGTTTTGCCCAGATATATTCATTGCTGCTTGATCTGTATACTGGAAAGTGTAAGAATCATAATTATTATTATTTAAAATTGTGCAATATAGTAGGCGTAGTTGTAGTCCTGTAACATGGAAACACTACAACATTGTTATGTACCATATTAGGTTGAAATAGGTTTGATAGCTCCGGATGTATGTATGTACATATGTATAGATTTAAACTCTTGATTCTTTATATTGCACATACGGTATATAACCCTCTATATCGATTAGTTTTAAGTGATACATACAAGTACAACCATTAGGTGAACAAAACTATTATACTCTATAGCATAATGAACTGATTGAAGAATAAAATAGTCCTACTCGTAGTACTTGATTTTGGTCGGATCTTAGTGAACAA
Source organism: Bactrocera dorsalis (assembly GCF_023373825.1). Classification (NCBI taxonomy): domain Eukaryota; kingdom Metazoa; phylum Arthropoda; class Insecta; order Diptera; family Tephritidae; genus Bactrocera; species Bactrocera dorsalis. The sequence goes on along the minus strand of NC_064303.1, from coordinate 28,113,735 downwards.
AAATTTATATTTAAACATAATGAAATGGTTTACCCTAATGCCAGCGTGCATATATAATATAATAATGTACATGTACTTCAAGATCGTTCTGAACGACGTATGAGTAATTTTTTTTTATGGACAACTTTACGACTTTTTTGGAGATCGCTTGCCATTTTCAACACCGATTGCTCTCTATTTCCCATATATTTGGTAGAATTTCGCGGATACAAATTACAAATTTCCATTGTATTTTCGCATTTCAAAAAAATGTTCGAGAGCACAATAAACATATGTACATATGTATGTATGAATGTATGTGCTCACATTAAATACAAACGGACATGTGCAAGTACATTTATAAGAAAACATCAACAAAGTTGTGTTAAAGCAAAGAGATAGGAATGCTAGCAAACACGAATAAGAAGAAATCGAATCGGATTTATATGAACCTTTACGTCTATTTATAGTAAATTACGCGTGCTACGAATGTATTATTGAATACTATGTATGTATGAAGATTTCATTTTGTTTTTGTTGATTATGTTCGTTTGCTGAATTTTGTATTGAAGCCGAAACAATTCTCATTGGAAGATCGGCCAATCAATAGATTTTGAATTTGTTTTAGTTCAACTACTTGTGCCGATTTGCATAGAAGCTGCTCTAAGTATATACATATGTATGCATGTAGGTAAATACATACATATATGTATATAATACTTGCAAGTACAATATTTACATAAATATATAAGTACATATATGTATTTTGTAAATCGCAATAATCGGTACAATAAATACTCGAAATCTATATACATATTTGAGTTCGTTTTCTATTTCGTATGTAAATGTGAGTACAAAACATGTATGGAAAGTAAATTAAGTAACTCAGAATCATGTAAATAAGTATGTGTATGTATCATCATGGCCTCAATAATTGATTGGTTCCAATGCTACAAATATTGCAAGGAAGATTCTTAGGTTTTGAGTGAGTTAGAAAATTTTGTTTCGAAAGAAATTCATGGCATAATCCTCTATTACTCTAAAATGTTTTGGCTATTTTCTGTTTCAATTGTTATTTTTAAACAAGATGAAAATTAGCTCTTGAAAAATTTCTTCAATATTATACTTCTTTTATTTCACAAAAGTGGGCCACTTTTTCTGATATACGAAAATACGAGATAAAAATCAGTAAATAAGGGTAGGTATTGGCCGGAAAACCGATCTCGTACTACTAAAGCAAATAGTTGCCACACAAACTGAACGATCAAAATCATGTATAACGCTTCGAAATTTGGCATGGACAATTGGCAACAATATAATATAAAAAAATTTTTCAGATCGAGTTTGTATAGCATAAAGCAGCAATACAAGTTCGTGTACGGAAATTTATTTGTAAAGGATATTACAGCTTCGATGCAATCGAAGTTAACGTTTTTCCTTCTTCCTTAATAATAAAGATCACCCACTAGTTGACAAAAGCAAGTATCTGAGATTATTTTTAGCATGAAAATTCTTCTCATAAAAATCATCAGCCGATCATATTGTATATCGAAAATTATTAAGAGCTCGTCTAAGAATGATGCCAGCTTCCCTGAAAAAAAAAGGAATACAGTTACGTGGATATGGTTGAGTACTTAAGGAGCAGGTTTACATAGAAATCTCTTAATAAATACTCATTGATAAGAGTGATGGGAGATTCTGTGAGGTGCTTTTGTGGAGTTTTGAGAGCTTTGGGACTGTCAGGATTTCCCTGAGGGCAGCAAACAATAGCAAATTTTTTGTCTTTTTAGCGGAATTGATGTCAACATACAGAAGAAAAGAAAATTATTGATATATTATTTCGCAAACTTGATGACACAGAAGAACTCTAGAGAGCAAATTTAGTCTGAATTAGCACAAAACTTCGAAGAGGCGAAACTAACGTAAAGTGAAATTGGACAGAATTGCGCACTAAGCGTTGCTTTCTTTAGTAAATATACCATGCCTGTATAATACATATAGCTTCACAATTACAATAATATTGGAATATGAAAAATATTGTAATTCATACTTTTTATGAAAAACATAAAATACCATATTTTATCTATGGTTACTGCTAAAAGTAGTCATTTCTATACATTGAATATGAATACATCAGCTACAAATTACTAGTCATATACATATATAAATCCTCATTATTTTTCATTTTTTTAATTATCATGCTTATTTGCAATTCTACTTATTATTCCCTTTCACAATGAAATGTCTTCTGTCGAATCTTAATGATTGCAATTACACACTAATAAATATCTCCAGAGAAAAGTAAAAAATATTTCTCTGTGATTCATTATTTTTGTAGCTAATATTTGCGCAAATGCATTTACAATAAATAAATAACCATTAGGGTGGTACCATAAATTTAAGTTTAAATATTCAACAAATACAACAAGAGATTAAAAAAAAAAAATCAAGTATTCCGCATTAAAAATTTAAATCGAGTTTGATATTAAACTTTTTTTTAATCCGGCATGAAAAAAATAATAATTCGAAAAATCAAAGTAAATTTTATTTTTAATTTTAAAGCCAAAATACTGGAATTATTTTGGAGTTAATATTTTCTCGTGTTTTATAATTTTTTTTTAATCCGGTATAAAAAAAAATAATTCGAAAAATCAAAGTAAATTTTATTTTTAACTTTAAAGCCAAAATACAGGATTGAGAAAAAATAATCAAAAGCTTATAATCAATAATTAAAAAAAGGAATTCTCTCACAGGTAACATTTTCTCGCGTTTTCGTGCTTTGTGTTCTAAGATTTTAGTCATTTTTAGAAAAGGAAAGCTTATTTTTAATAAAATATCAATAAAGTTGGGCTCTTTTGTCTTAATTATATTTAATTGATTTAATATATGTATGGTTTTAGTTAGAAATATGTAAAACTTTCGTTTTTATCTATGTCCGTTCCAGCTTTTAATTTAAAAAAATAATTGTGTTAATTGTTACTCCAACTTTTAAACAAAAGTTTCGAAAAAAATTAAAAAAATAAAAATCTAAAAAAAAAATATCTTTTAAATTGAAAATATATTTTCTAAATTTTTAATCAAAAATGTTTTGAAACAAAAATCAATAAAAAAATAAAATTTTCAATCTCATTGCTAATCCAAGGTAATTCAAAACTAAAAGTTGATCATTTAATTTTTTGGATTCAAAGATTTCTGGGATTACTTTTACCAATGTAGACCATGCATAACAAATTTTCTTAATAAGCTATATGCCATTATTACAAATTATTTCAATAATCCTCCGATCCTGGACCACACTAATATTTGTAGCTACGAGTAATTCCAATATATTGCAGATTTTTTTAGTAAATATATGTATGTACGTGATAAGATGTGTCTTCTGCATTATATATTCCATTTAAAATCTTAACTTAGTTTATAACTCTGCTAATAAATCAGTTGTGATAGCAAAAAATAATTACTAAACATTTTACTCTTCTCATATATTAAAAAGAAAATATGTATGTATATTATTTGAATTTTTATGAATAAAAATTTGTATTATTTTAATAAAAATTATATCTATTATTTTAATTTTTATTATTTTCTTTTTCATTTATTATTTTCTTTTTCATTTATTGTTTTTTTTCTAATGTTTGACTTTTTCAAGTTTTTTATAATATTTCTTATTGTTTTAAGTATTTTTTTTATTTTCTTAATTTTTTTTTATTATTTTTTCACTGTATTTTCGGTAAATATATTTTTTGCACTGCCAAAACGACTTGTCCATCGTTTATTTATTTAATTCTTTTGTATAACTTTAATTATTTTTTGTATATGTACTCGTATGTATATTTTCGCATATATGTATGTAGTTATATATTTATATACATACACATGCTGTTATGTTTTTATTACTTTTGCTACCACACTTAAGCACTTTTCTAGTTGAAGTTTTTCTTGCTATTACGACACCAAGATCATCGTTCATAATCACTTTTGTTATTATTGCTCAGCAACGTTACCGTCATAATTATTGTCTCACCGTTAACACTATCAACACTGCGGCTGAGCAACAAAGTTCACTTGTGAATGTACTATATATCGAGTGCATGGGTATGTACTCGCACATTAACACACATATTTACTTATGAATATTTATGCATACATACGTTTGTGTATAACATATAGTAGATATCCAGCTACTTGACATTTCTACAGGCCATATTTCATAGTTTATATTCGTACCACTTAATATTGTCATATTTTGCGAAGTATTGTTATACTTATGTACATACATATGTATGTATGTTGGTAACAACATACACATGCAGGCAGAAATGAAATTATATTATATAGACAAGTGTATTTGTATCTATGTACATATGCAGATATGGACACAGGTCTAGCAGCTACTTTACGTCTGAGATATGAGATATGGCGACTGCTGATTACAGCAAACCCTCACGTGAAGAATATACAAAAATTATATACGAGCACAGCTCGCTTACATTAAATTTTGCACAAATGCTAGTCGAATTTCGCACAATACATTTTCTTCTTCCTCTTTTACAAGAAGTCAACCGACTCGATATCACAACAACACTCATTGAAAATGACAAATAATTAGTTTTTTGTCAATCAACACCTCACATTATTCATATACATATGTAAGTATAATATTTGATATCATCACACTTTGATTGCTTATACCCGTAACTCCATACTTGTACACAGCCACTTAAACAGATACGTACATATGCATGCATGTATGTATGTATGTATGTTTTTACCTCAGTGAAAATTTTTGCAATATCTTTGGGTCGACGCGTGTGGTTTCTGCGAAATCTAGCTTTTCTCCGTCGCTGTTTCCGAATTCGCAGGTTGGAATTCAATAAATACCGTAAAAATGTAAAGCCCCCGAGCAGCTCGAAAACACGTTCGTTTCGCACAACCGTTTAAAATTTTAAAGCAAACTTCGAACCGTCATCCGCCGTCATCGACGTTAACTTCTACGAGTACTAAATATATTATTATAAAAGGTAGATACGGTGCGATGGCTGTTTACTTGAAAAAGCTGTGGAATAAAGCGTTTGTGGTTGTCGTCGCGCGGCGCGAATACATGCGGTACGTGTACCGGGTATGAGTTCGTATAGTCTTCTGAGTAGCTGTTGTGCTCTTCAACGATTCGTATGTGCGCACCTACAATACAATTCGCATTAATTGAAAGTAGCAAAGTTGTAGCTATAGTTGGCGAGCTTCTCAATAATACAATATATTATTCCGCTCTCCTTGTGGTTGACATCAGCAAGTTAGCCAACCAGCCAGACCGCCAGCTAAGTAGCAGCCGAAGTCAGCTGTAGCGCTAGCGAGGAGCTACACAGTCTACAACGTCAAGATTGCGATCAAACGAAGAAGCGGCCGAGATAGCACACACTACTTGTGTCTGTGGGTAATGACGTGAAAGCAAGCACAGTGGTTTCGTGTCGATGAAAGTTAGCGCAAAAATACGAGTAAGTGAGCGGAACAATATTTTCTAACATATGCCTAATGGGTTTTAAGTTCAAATTTTATTCCATAATTATCTTACAATTAATTATCTGCAGTTTTTCATCGTCTGTTATTTTATTCAGTTTTTATCAAATTTTTATATCATTTAATTGTTTTTGATACAATGAACTTTTTAACTGTTAGTCAAACGGTTACGGCAAGAAGAAGACTGTGAACAGATGAAAGTGAAATTGTTAGAAACTGGAACCAACTATAGTAGATACTCGTTAAAATAAGAAAATCTCTTTACAGAAGCAAAAACGCTAACCCAGCAATTATCCCGATTTTAAGAAGCTTGTTTAAAAAGTAAGCGTCTAATTCAAATGTGTGAAATTCTGTGGAACATTCAAACCTCTTAAAACATCAAAATCAAATAAACAAGTTTGGAAACTAAGCTCTTTTCAATGTTATTATTGAAAATAAAATATATTTAGCTTGATCCAATAATTTGAACTACAGTGGAGTCTGTGTATAGTGAACCCCCGGTATAATGAACACCTCGATATAGTGAACGCCTAAAAATTTACATTGAGTACTCTAAATAGTGAACTATCGAAAACTCGAAATAGTGAACAGAGTTTTAAACGCAACGGCAAGCATAAACTGTTAAAAAAATTTAAACAGAAATAAAGTCGGGTATTCCCCGAAATTGCTCATTTTATGTTTTTTACTGGAAAAGCTGCTGCTATGTATTTGGTCCCAGTCTTTATTTGTCTCTTGTCGGGTGCAAAGCGCTTCTGAGTGAATGTGTACTGTTGTATGTATTTTTAAAAGTGTTTATGTGCTAATAAATTAAGTGTTATCATGCCTGTGAGGAAATTCCTTCCATTAAAGCAAAAACTTGAAATTGCTCAAAAACTCTAGAAAGGTGCTAGTGTTTCATCCTTAGCAAAGATTTATGGTGTGGCCAAATCAAGTTTCGGGAATAAAAAAAAATGCTCGTAGTATTATATCCCACCAGGCAGTCGGAGCATCTAAGCGGAAGACTCTTAGAAAAGGCGAGTATCCCCGCATGGAGAAGATGTTATATAAGTGGTTTATAGCTCAACGAAACAAAAATTGTCCAGTTACTGGGGAAATGCTTAAGAAAAAAGCAATGAAGCTGCATGCTGACTTTAAGGAAAAAGAAGGTAGCTTTCATGCCAGCCCCGGTTGGTTATCTGGATTTAAAACTCGCTTTGGAATCCGACTTTTAAAAGTGTGTGGTGAGAAACTTTCATCGGATATCCAGGCAACTGATCCCTTTAAGCATAAACTCAGAAACATTATTTACGAATTGAAGCTTTGCGAGGACCAAGTATATAACGCAGACGAGACCGGCTTGTTTTGGAAAATGCTTCCTGATAGAACGTATGTCAGTCAAACAGAAAAAACAGCTCCGGGAAGAAAAGCAGAAAAGGCCGGAATTACTTTTCTTGCATGTACAAATGCAACTGGTCAGCATAAAGTCAAACCCTTAATAATTGGGCATGCCAAGAAGCCGCGCTCTTTTAAGGCTTATGACATCCCGGTAGACTATCGGAACTCTAAGAATGCATGGATGACTGCCAACATTTTCAGAGAATGGTTTCACCATTGCTTCGTCCCTCAGGTACATTTATAATGCAACTCCTAACATTTTTGCAGAGTATTTATTCGTTTTTAATTGATATTAGATTCATAAGTATTTACTACAGAAAGGATTACCAGCCAAAGCTATCCTTTTGCTTGATAACGCCCCTTGCCATCCTCCAGAAGATGAACTTAAAACTGCTGATGGATCCATATTCGTGATGTATATGCCTCCAAATGTAACGCCTTTAATTCAGCCTATGGATCAAAATGTGATTCGCTTAACTAAGCTGTATTACAAAAAGCATCTCCTGCTTTTAGCTGTAGGAAAGGATGACATCACACAATTTCTAAAACATTTAACTTTAAAGGATGCTGTATCATTTTTAATGCTTGCTTGGAATCAGCTGCAAGCAAATGTAATAGTAACGGGTGATTTTTTTGAGGTTAGGATTTTCATGCATTAGTATTTGACAGATCACGTGGGATTTCAGACATGGTGTCAAAGAGAAAGATGCTCAGTATGCTTTGACATTTCATCATGAATAGACTTACTAACGAGCAACGCTTGCAAATCATTGAATTTTATTACCAAAATCAGTGTTCGGTTCGAAATGTGTTTATCGACAAATTTTGTTCAGCGATGAGGCTCATTTCTGGTTGAATGGCTACGTAAATAAGCAAAATTGCCGCATTTGGGGTGAAGAGCAACCAGAAGCCGTTCAAGAACTGCCCATGCATCCCGAAAAATGCACTGTTTGGTGTGGTTTGTACGCTGGTGGAATCATTGGACCGTATTTTTTCAAAGATGCTGTTGGGCGCAACGTTACGGTGAATGGCGATCGCTATCGTTCGATGCTAACAAACTTTTTGTTGCCAAAAATGGAAGAACTGAACTTGGTTGACATGTGGTTTCAACAAGATGGCGCTACATGCCACACAGCTCGCGATTCTATGGCCATTTTGAGGGAAAACTTCGGACAACAATTCATCTCAAGAAATGGACCCGTAAGTTGGCACCAAGATCATGCGATTTAACGCCTTTAGACTATTTTTTGTGGGGCTACGTCAAGTCTAAAGTCTACAGAAATAAGCCAGCAACTATTCCAGCTTTGGAAGACAACATTTCCGAAGAAATTCGGGCTATTCCGGCCGAAATGCTCGAAAAAGTTGCCCAAAATTGGACTTTCCGAATGGACCACCTAAGACGCAGCCGCGGTCAACATTTAAATGAAATTATCTTCAAAAAGTAAATGTCATGAACCAATCTAACGTTTCAAATAAAGAACCGATGAGATTTTGCAAATTTTATGCGTTTTTTTTTTTTAAAAAGTTATCAAGCTCTTAAAAAATCACCCTAAAAATGTTGGAAGCCTTTATTAGTATGCTTAAATACTACAGAAGCAAACGAAAGCGAGGATGAATACGATGATATTCCTTTGAGCTTACTTCGTCAAAAAATATTGCAGGAAAAATGGAAAGAAGTTCATGATATACAGGGTCTGCTGCAAGTTGTATTACCGGAGGTAATTTTATTCACCCTCTTGACAAGCACCTGTTAATTAAGTTTTTATGTGAACATTATTTGTTTTAGGAAATCTACACTGAACAAGATATTGAGAAGTGGAATTCAATCCAAGTTGACGAAGAAATTGATTTAGATAATTATGCCATGGATACTGAAGAATCTGGTGATGACAGCCAAGGCGAAGGACAGATCGGAAATTCAATAAAAGCTACTGAAGCCATTAAAAGCTTCGATATAGCTATCGCATGGGCTGAAGCTAACACCACTGACTATGCTGGCATACTAGTACTGAAAAGTCTACGCGAAAAAGCGGTCCAAAAGTCAATTTCCGAGATCAAAAAGCAAACATCTATTCGCAAATTCTTTCAATAATATGTATGTATTTTTCAAAAAATTACTTTATACATATAACCTGTTTTGTTTACATAAACAAACATGAATTTAAAGCTAATAAACCAAGTTAAAAAAAAAATGTTAACCTTAATACAGTGAACAACCTCGATACTGCGAACAGGCCTTGCAGAAATTAGTTCACTATATCCAGACTCCACTGTAACTTTTAAGGAAACTATACTGGACTACTTTCCCTATTTATGATCCCAATATACTCCCTTTCATGTTACAGCTAAAACTTTCCGTAAATCTTTCTCAGTAATTTCTAAACTTTGTGAAAATCGAGACGCCCTCTCTTGGCATATGTACTATACAGTAAATGAAGGAAATTTTCAGTTGATCAAATTTCACTAGCAAAAGAAATGACATTTTCAGGTATTTTAATATAAATCTTTTATATCGACTTGAAAATAAGTTCCAGAGCTAAGCATGTCAAGGCTTAATTCAATTTTCCATACACTTATATGCTTCGATCGTTACCATTTGATCAAAAAATATTTGTGACACCTAAGAGTAATCCCAAGAGTACCTTGAAATCATGCACATATATTAGTATCCCCATAAAGAAAGACACTTTTCTAAAGGAAAGAACCCTATATTATCGGCGTTACCACAACATCAAACTGTTATCCATTTCTCACCTCTCACCTCTTTCTCATTATTTTTGTACTTTCCGGTTCTATTATATACCAAATGTTATAAACGGAAGTGCAATTTCCACACACTGTGCACTCTCGACAATGAGCCAGATAGCAATGATCACAATTTGTTTGTAGCGCAGCCACTACAGTCGTCAGCAGAAAAAAGAACATATACAAGTACAAACAAAATAAATTTTCCTGCGCTATATTGTGCTTTTTTGCGCCTCCTATTATTGTAATAATATTTTCCTTATATTTGTTCATTTAGCGGGTGAGAAAATATACACACGTACTTACACACAATCGAACCAATGAAGTATTATAAAATGCTCTACCTTAAATTGAGCACTAAATTGGGAGCTTGCTGCGCAGCACCGTCTCTATCGCTTATATATTCCGGTTGTGTAAGTTGGCTACTGAGTTGTCGTAGTCGGATTTGTAGCTAGAGCCAGCGGGCGGCAACAGTGGGTAGCTTTTTGATTAGCTCTTTTGATACCTGTGAGCAAGTGTGAGTAAGTTTGAGTTGTTGAGCACGAGCGATGACATGGAAAAAATATAATAACAATAATTTGGCTGATCTCAGAAGAAAGTATGCCCACACTTGTTAGCAATTTGTGGTCGGCGTTAAGTTGGCCACCTAGTATATCTCTTATGTCTCTTAAATTCTCAGCGGTCTCTAATTGTACTCGGAGATTCACCTATAAGTACGCAATTTATTTGGGGTGTGAGCTTCTAAAAGTGCCGTGTGAGAAATGCTACCAGTACCAAAGTGGGGTTATTCGTTTAACTCCCAAATCCTAAAGTGAGATCTTCAACTCTGCGAGCTCTAAGAAAGTAATATTTTTTTCAATAGACACACGGCTTTGTCAAAATTTTAACGACGCGAAAGCTTTGGCCCCTCGCCTTTGTTATTGTTGACGTCTTCGAATTCTCATAAATGGTACTATTAGTTTCAATATTTTTGCAACGAAAAACGTTGATCACCACTCATTATGCCTTAAATAAAAATAATATTTAAAGAACAAGAAACTAAAAATGTTTATGGTTTAGTGAACTTAGATTAATATAATTATTAATTATACAATAATATAAGGTTTTGGGCCAGACCAATAATCTAATGGGAAAGATTTATATTTGATATAAAAGGATATTCAAACTCTATTGTAAGTAGATTTCCAGCCGACAATAACGATTTCCGACCACAGCAAAAACGTGCCGATCAATCTCTTCCAAGGCGTCAATTGTCTCGAACTTACCTACATAGACAATCGACTTCCCACAACCCCACTGAAAATAGTTCGGAGGTGTTAAATCGCACGATCTTAGAGGCTACGCCAAAGGTCCACGTCGCAAACTAATGTGTTCACCAAAAATTTTCTTCATAAGTTGAGGGTTTCGTTGATTGTACGGCATATAGCGCCATCTTGTTGTAACCAAAAGTCGCCCACATCAATATTCTCATATTCAGTCTTTAATCATTACGTTTACCATTGACTGTAACATTATGCACACCAATGTTCGACACGTCAACAATGGCTTGTGGATTATCATCACTCCAACTGGGGAAATTTTGTTTATTAATGTACTTATTCAAGCGCGAGTCAGCTTCAACGCCCATACCCGTGTAATGCAAGTGTTGCTTCTGCGGCATTAATTCTTGCCAAATTACGATTTTGTAAGTCCGAGAACCAAAATCCTTCCGAAAAATTTTCCATGAAGTGTTTGGACAGAACTCCAATTGAAGGCACGTGATGGTGGATGAACTCATTCGGCTTTCTTTGATACTCCACAGCAGTAAAAGTGTCTTCGGGGCGCCCCGTACGACGTCTCTGAGGATGCGCTTTATTCACTGGAGTAAACGTGGTGTGAAAACGATCCATGGTTGCTCAAATTACCAACTCTGCTGGGCGCTTATGTCGACCGAATATTGAACGCAGCGCGTAATACGTCGCGCAAATCGAATTTTGACAATTAATTTGCATGTGGGTGACATAGTTTATCGCAATGTATAATACTGTAGTCAGTCCATGTATTGAAAAGAAAAATTTCACACAACAAAATGATGTTGGCCAAGTTTTGAGAATTTTTCAAGAACTTCTTTTGCAGTGACTTCAATGTCATGATACATGTGCAACAACGCCAGGCCGATCAATCTACCTTGAAGCATGTTCGTCCTCAGCTACGTTTTCATGCGGCGTGTCGAAAAAGAGTGCTCAAAGCTCGCATTCGTTACAAGAAGTGTGCAAAATATGCGAAGAAAACTATGCAATATGGGGTATATGTCTACATTGCAGTTCTTCAACGATTCCAATGCAGTAGTCGATAACTTGTTGACTTTTTACTCTTGCCTTTGCCAGTGATCAAGTTCACCTTTGAGCTTCAAACGTCGCACGGCGTTATTATTATCCAAAAGGACTTCGAATATATCTATCAAGCAGTCAATAAAATTTTGCATTTCTTTGGTTTTCAAAGCACATAGTTTTTCTAGAAGCAGCGAACTCAGTTGTAATCCATCCAATACTTCTCTAGAAAAGCGCGTTTTCAAATCTTTGCCGATTGTATCCAACTGAGAAATATACACTGAAGCCTTATAGTATTTTTCACAAGTTCTCACGCAGAAATTGTCGCGTTTTATTTGTCGGCCGCAGATTCTTGGTTTTTCTTCGTCAACTTAAAGTTTTGCCGAGGGGAGAAATTTCCCCCCTCTGAATCCGCCACTGTGCTGGATCAAAATCATAATAACACTGCTCGACGAATAGCTCTATTTATTTTTGACATTTATTTTGTACAATATATAACTTTATTTGATATGATACTCCATGTATAAGAGTTAAGAATTATAAGAATTAGTAAAAATTAGTTTTAAAGACTTAGTCTCTGTTGAATAATGATTTTATTGCCAAAGGAAGACTCCTTTTCAACCTACATACATTTTGATGAATAATTGTCACGAATGGGATCGATAGAAACTCTTGGACTTGTCTCGTCTAATGGCACTACAGTTATAGTAGATACTATATAAGAATTAGTAAAAATTAGTTTGTTGGTTGTCAAAAGGAGGATATAGATTCTAAAGGATAGTCCATTCATACTAAATATCACTTATTTTAGAAACTTTGCTAAGTGTAGCATTAATTATTAATTATTATGTATTGAAAAGTATTATTGTAATCTCTTGAAGCCTCAAATTGAACTTTGGAATTGAGTAACATAAATAAATATGTACATATGTATGTATGTATGGTATGTAATGTGATGGTTATTCAAATACGATCATGAAGTCTTAATCAACTGATAGCAATTAATTGTACTTTGACAAAATATTATATTTACGTGTAACTAATATTATGAAGAGAAAAGCTGCACCATGAAGCCGCCTTTACACCCTCGTTACACATAGTACACACATGGCCGTAGAGATAAAATCAGAGCTGCGGTATCATCAATACATTTTTATTATACCCTCAACAGAGTATATTAAGTTTGACACGATGTGTGTAACGCGTGGAATTTTAAATATACTATATACTTATGTATGTATATAAAGACGATCTGATTTTTGGAGGATGGAGTCATGTGTAGAAGTTCACGCAAGTGAGGAAAGTTCTCTGATCGCCATTCACTTGGGAGTGGCCAGAAACGATTCTTTTACATATGACTCAAGCAGCTCACGACTTCCGGTCTTTGACCAAGTATCCTCTGGGTAGCCTAAGAACATCCGTTTGATGGCGAGCTAACGTGAGAAGGCGAAAAATCCCCTGCATAGGGTTGTGCGCTGGGTTTGGGACCCGCCACGTAAAAACCTCCCCCAATGAAAAACAACACACAGCCTCGGATGAGAGACCCCCCTTTTGATGACGACCATGGCAAACGAAATAAGGACTATGATTTGAGGGCATGCACCTGGAATGTCCGGTCCCTTAATTGGGAAGGTGCCGCTGCCCAGCTGGTAGATGTCCTCGGAAAGATAAAGGCTGACATCACCGCCGTCCAAGAAATGCGATGGACGGGACAAGGACAGAAACGAGTAGGTCCTTGTGACATTTACTACAGTGGCCATATAAAGGAGCGCAAGTTTGGTGTTGGATTCTTGGTGGGAGAGAGACTCCGTCGCCGAGTACTATCATTCACTCCGGAGAATGAACGTCTAGCCACAATCCGCATCAAAGCGAGGTTCTTCAACATATCGCTGATTTGCGCCCACGCCCCGACGGAAGAGAAGGACGATGTGACCAAAGATGCTTTTTATGAGTGCTTGGAGCGCACTTATGAGAGATGCCCCCGCCACGATGTCAAAATCGTGCTTGGCGACTTCAACGCCAGGGTGGGCAAAGAAGGTATCTTTGGCACTACGGTCGGTAGATTCAGCCTCCACGAGGAAACATCCCCAAATGGGTTGAGGCTGATCGACTTCGCCGGGGCCCGAAATATGGTTATCTGTAGTACTAGATTCCAGCATAAGAAGATACATCAAGCTACCTGGCTGTCTCCGGATCGAAAAACCACCAACCAGATCGATCATGTTGTGATAGACGGAAGACACGTCTCCAGTGTTTTAGATGTGCGTGCGCTCCGAGGACCTAACATTGACTCGGACCACTATATTGTTGCAGCCAAAATTCGCACCCGCCTCTGTGCAGCAAAAAACGCACGCCAACAAACACAAGGAAGGTTCGACGTCGAGAAGCTGCAATCACAACAGACAGCCGAACGATTTTCTACTCGGCTTGCACTCCTGCTCTCTGAGAGCACTCGTCAACAACTTGGTATAAGGGAACTGTGGGATGGCATTTCAAACTCCTTACGTACAGCTGCAACCGAAACCATTGGTTTTCGGAAAGTGCAAAAGAACAGCTGGTACGACGAGGAGTGCCGTGTCGCAGCGGAGAGAAAACAGGCTGCCTACCTCGCAACGTTACGATCGACCACAACACGTTCGGGATGGGACAGATACCGAGAGTTGAAGAGGGAAGCGAGACGCATTTGCAGACAGAAGAAAAAAGAGGCCGAAATGCGTGAGTACGAACAGCTTGATAAGCTGGCCGACAGGGGTAATGCTCGAAAATTCTACGAGAAAATGCGGCGGCTTACAGAAGGTTTCAAGACCGGAGCATACTCCTGTAGAACCCCCAAAGGTGATCTAGCCACCGATGCCCAGAGCATACTTAGATTATGGAGGGAACACTTCTCCAGCCTGCTGAATGGCAGTGAAAGCACAACACCAGGAGAAGACGAACCCGATTCCCCAATCGATGGTGATGGAGCAGACGTTCCATTACCCGGCCATGAAGAAGTTCGAATAGCAATTGCCCGCCTGAAAAACAACAAAGCGGCAGGGGCCGACGGATTGCCGGCCGAGCTATTCAAACACGGCGGCGAAGAACTGATAAGGAGCATGCATCAGCTTCTTTGCAAAATATGGTCGGATGAAAGCATGCCCAACGATTGGAATTTAAGTGTGCTATGCCCAATCCATAAAAAAGGAGACCCCACAATCTGCGCCAACTACCGTGGGATAAGCCTCCTCAACATCGCGTACAAGGTTCTATCGAGCGTATTGTGTGAAAGATTAAAGCCCACCGTCAACAAACTGATTGGACCTTATCAGTGTGGCTTCAGACCTGGTAAATCAACAACCGACCAGATATTCACCATGCGCCAAATCTTGGAAAAGACCCGTGAAAGGAGAATCGACACACATCACCTCTTCGTCGATTTTAAAGCTGCTTTCGACAGTACGAAAAGGAGCTGCCTTTATGCCGCAATGTCTGAATTTGGTATCCCCGCAAAACTAATACGGCTGTGTAAACTGACATTGAGCGGGACCAAAAGCTCCGTCAGGATCGGGAAGGACCTCTCCGAGCCGTTCGATACCAAACGAGGTTTCAGACAAGGCGACTCCCTATCGTGCGACTTTTTCAATCTGCTGCTGGAGAAAATTATTAGAGCTGCAGAACTGAACCGAGCAGGTACAATCTTTTATAAGAGTGTACAGCTGCTGGCGTATGCCGATGATATTGATATCATCGGTCTCAACACCCGCGCCGTTAGTTCTGCTTTCTCCAGACTGAACAAGGAAGCAACGCAAATGGGTCTGGCAGTGAACGAGGGCAAGACGAAATATCTCCTGTCATCAAACAAACAGTCGTCGCACTCGCGACTTGGCCCCCACGTCACTGTTGACAGTCATAACTTTGAAGTTGTAGATAATTTCGTCTATTTAGGAACCAGCGTTAACACCACCAACAATGTCAGCCTTGAAATCCAACGCAGGATTACTCTTGCCAACAGGTGCTACTTCGGACTGAGTAGGCAATTGAAAAGTAAAGTCCTCTCTCGACGAACAAAAACCAAACTCTATAAGACGCTCATAATTCCCGTCCTGCTATATGGTGCAGAGGCTTGGACGATGACAACAACCGATGAGTCGACGTTGCGAGTTTTCGAGAGAAAAGTTCTGCGAAAGATTTATGGTCCTTTGCGCGTTGGCCACGGCGAATATCGCATTCGATGGAACGATGAGCTGTACGAGATATACGACGACATTGACATAGTTCAGCGAATTAAAAGACAGCGGCTACGCTGGCTAGGTCATGTTGTCCGGATGGATGAAAACACTCCAGCTCTGAAAGTATTCGACGCAGTACCCGCCGCGGGAAGCAGAGGAAGAGGAAGACCTCCACTCCGGTGGAAGGACCAAGTGGAGAAGGACCTGGCCTCGCTTGGAATATCCAATTGGCGCCACGTAGCGAAAAGAAGAAACGACTGGCGCGCTGTTGTTGACTCGGCTATAATCGCGTAAGCGGTGTCTACGCCAGTAAAGAAGAAGAAGATTTGATTTAGCCATCACCGGCTGTCTATCCCTCTGTCCATCCGTTTTTCTGTATATACGCGAACTAGTGACTTATCAATTTTTGAGATATCGGTCTGAAATTTTGCTCACATTCTTTTCTTCCAAGGCAACTGCTCATTTGTCGCCGATTCGGACCACTCTAGCTTATAACTGCTATACCAACTTAACAATCAAAATCATATCCTTGAATGGAAAAGTATTTTTATCGATGGAGTACGTTGATATGCAACAAGACAGCGCTACATGCCTTACAGCCAAAGAAACAATCACTACATATATTGAAAGAAACTTTTGGTAGGGCATTATCTTACGTTGTGGGCTCGTAGCGTGGCCTCCAAGATCGAGCGATTTAACATCGCTAGACTAGTTTTTGTGAAGTAACGTGAAGTCGCTTGCCGCAGATACCCCGAGACGATTGACACCCAGGAATGAAATACTCGCCCCATTCTTGTTGATTTACGGCCCAAATTGCTGGAAAATGTGAGCGACTTAATTTTATTCGAACCCACCTCTAGCAAAACCTCAACTTTGTATTAAAACTAAATTCTTGACCATAACATCAAATTAGAATCAAAAAACACTCTATATTTACTTATAACGGGTTATTTTTTTGAGGTTAGAATTTTCATGCATTAGTATTTGACAGATCACGTGGGATTTCAGACATGGTGTCAAAGAGAAAGATGCTCAGTATGCTTTGACATTTCATCATGAATAGACTTACTAACGAGCAACGCTTGCAAATCATTGAATTTTATTACCAAAATCAGTGTTCGGTTCGAAATGTGTTTCGCGCTTTACGTCCGACAAATTTTGTTCAGCGATGAGGCTCATTTCTGGTTGAATGGCTACGTAAATAAGCAAAATTGCCGCATTTGGGGTGAAGAGCAACCAGAAGCCGTTCAAGAACTGCCCATGCATCCCGAAAAATGCACTGTTTGGTGTGGTTTGTACGCTGGTGGAATCATTGGACCGTATTTTTTCAAAGATGCTGTTGGACGCAACGTTACGGTGAATGGCGATCGCTATCGTTCGATGCTAACAAACTTTTTGTTGCCAAAAATGGAAGAACTGAACTTGGTTGACATGTGGTTTCAACAAGATGGCGCTACATGCCACACAGCTCGCGATTCTATGGCCATTTTGAGGGAAAACTTCGGACAACAATTCATCTCAAGAAATGGACCCGTAAGTTGGCCACCAAGATCATGCGATTTAACGCCTTTAGACTATTTTTTGTGGGGCTACGTCAAGTCTAAAGTCTACAGAAATAAGCCAGCAACTATTCCAGCTTTGGAAGACAACATTTCCGAAGAAATTCGGGCTATTCCGGCCGAAATGCTCGAAAAAGTTGCCCAAAATTGGACTTTCCGAATGGACCACCTAAGACGCAGCCGCGGTCAACATTTAAATGAAATTATCTTCAAAAAGTAAATGTCATGAACCAATCTAACGTTTCAAATAAAGAACCGATGAGATTTTGCAAATTTTATGCGTTTTTTTTTTAAAAAAAGTTATCAAGCTCTTAAAAAATCACCCTTATTTTGAATATACATATATACGAGGTCTATTGTAAAGCTACTAAATAGCTGTTCGTCGCGAGTAAGTGTTTTTGATTGGTACAAATTATTCGAAGAGGGTCGAGCGGTTTACGACGAACCATGTCCAGGACGGCCATCAACATTAACTGATGATTAACACGGAATTGGTGTTTGAGAATCGACGATTACCAGTCAGAGATCTTGCTGACATTATTGGAAAACAGAAGGATCTTACGATTCGGAAACAGACGATCAATCGGCCGAACATCGTGACAAAGGTGAGCTGAAGCCGGAAAAACACGTCAAAGCAGGTCAAAAATAAGGGTTATGTTGACAATTTTCTTCGTTTATTGAGGTGTGGTGTACTTCGAATTCTTTCTAGCCGCCCAAACTGTCAACAAGGAATACTATTTGAGAGTTATGCGTCGTTTGCGCGAAGCTATTCCTAAAAAGAGGCTGAAATTATGGGCCCACAACTCTTGATTTTTAAACCACGATAATGCACAGTAGCATATTTAATTTTTTGTGAGTTTTTCGCCAAATTCTCAACCAATATCATGCCGCAGCCACTGTATTTGCCTAATTTAGCTTCGCGTGACTTCTGGCTGTTCAGCAAACTCAAACGACCGAGCCGGGATAACCGTTTTGAGTCAATTGAAGACATTAAACGTGAATCACGAGGCGCATTCAAGGCTTTTCCAGAAATTGACTTTAACAACTGTTTCGAGGATTGGAAATAACATTGGGCACAAGAGGGAATATTTTGATGGGGACGAAATAGATTTTGAAGAATAAAGTAATAATTTTAATAAATACATTTGCATTTATAAAGTACATAAATGTTGTAATCAATAACTAACTCAGTCATTCTGCGGTTATCCAACAAAATTTCAAGAAGATTTGGCATGTTTTCTGACGTAACTGGCTCTTGTGGCTTTCCTAGACCGGAAGCCAAATTTGTGCTGATACGAAGCCAACCTATACTTTTTCGTTGAATATGGAGGGCCAGATATGCCGTTACACTTATCAAGCCATTGATTTCCATCAACGAAGTTTCCATATCAAAGCTTATTGTGATAAAGCTTTCATTTATTTCCGGTCTAACAAAAATAACCGAAAAATGTTACATTGAAGCATTGAAGAAGATTAGATGAAATGTCATGAAACTTTGACAGTATTCTTGAAGTAGAGAAGAGAAGTTTGGAAAATATCATGAATGCTGTAGAAAAAATAAACCATTCTTGGAATGAGATAACAGAAAGATCTCTGAAAGGGTTATGGAAGAAATTTTGTCAGATTTAAGGTGTGGATAAAATAGTGCAACTCGCAAAACAAATTGGTCTATATGAAGTAAATATGGAAGATGTCGAAAAAAGAGTTTAAAAAACAGTAGCTAGTCTTTTTAATGATGAGATCACGGAATTATCTGATAAAAAAAGCAAAAATATCGACAGTAATGATTTGAAGAATAGGAAAAAGACCAATATAAATCAAATGATGGACCAATTTTCTGAAAGTGATCGAAATTTTGATCCAGGAATTTAAAAGCAAGATGGTGTGTTTAGAATTCATTTATCATTTATCACTAACTTCTGATAGAACGCAAAAAGAAACTAATTAACTACTTGTACTCATATAATGACTTCCTCACAAAAAAACAGAAAATTTAAAACAAAAAATATACCGAGTGATCTGACTCAAAAAAAAAACATAATTATTAAACGTATTCAAGATACCAAGTGCAACCAGGTCCTTCTCCACCTCATCTCTCCAACGGAGTGGAGGTCTTCCTCTTCCTCCGCTTTCCCGGCAGGTACTGCGTCTTTCAGAGCTGGAGTTTTCCATTCAGTTTGGACGACATGACCTAACTAGCGTAGCCGCTGTCTTTTAATTCGCTGAACTATGTCAGTCTCGTCGTATAACAGCTCATCGTTCCATCGAATGCGATATTCGCCGTTCCCAATCAGCAAAGGACCATAAATCGTTCGCAGAACCTTTCTCTCGAAAACTCGTAACGTCGACACATCAGATGTAGTCATCGTCCATGGCTCTGCTCCATATAGCAGAACGGGAATAATGAATGACTTATGGAGTTTGGTTTTTGTTCGTCGAGAGAGGACTTTACTTCTCCATTGCCTACTCAGTCCGAAGTAGCAACTGTTGCCAAGAGTTATTTTGCGTTGGATTTCGAGACTTACATTGTTGTTGGTGTTAATACTGGCTCCAAGATAGTCAGAATTATCTACGACTTCCATGTTATGACTGTCAACAGTGACGTGAGTGCCAAGTTGCGAGTACGATGACTGTTTGTTTGATGACAGGAGATATTTCGTCTTGTTCTCGTTCGTAACCAGACCATATTATTCATTTAGCTTTGTTGCTCGTATTATTTTTTCCAACAATAGATTGAGGAAATCACACCACAGGGCGTCTTCTTGTCTGAAACATCTCTTGGTATCGAACGGCTCGAAGATCTCCTTCCCGATCCTGTTGGAGCTTTTGGTGTTGCTCAAAGTCAGGTTACACAGCCGTATTAGCATTGCGAGAATACCAAATTTAGACATACAGGCTGCTCCTTTTCGTGCTGTCAAAATCAGCTTTGAAATCGACGAAAAGGTGGTGTGTGTCGATCCTCTTTTCACGGGTGTTTTCCAAGATTTGGAGCATGGTGAATATCTGGTCAGTTGTAGATTTTTTAGACTAAAGCCACACTGATAAGGTGCAATCAGTTTGTTGACGGTGAGCTTTAAACTTTCACACAATACACTCGATAGAATCTTAAATAAGATGCTTAGGAGACTTTTCCCACGGTAGTTGGCGCAGATTGGGGGGTCTCCCTTTTTGTGGATTGGGCAGAGCACACTTAAATTCCAATTGTTGGGCATGGTTTCGTCCGACCATATTCTACAAAGAAACTGATGCATTCTGATTATCAGTTCTTCGCCACCGTGTTAGAATAGCTCGGCCGGCAATCCATCGGCCTCCGCCCCTTTGTTGTTCTTCAGACGGGTAATAACTATTCGAACTTCTTCATGGTCGGGCAATGGAACGACTGCTCTACCGTTATCGATTGGGGAATCGGGTTCGACATCGCCTGCTGTTATGCTTTCGCTGTCATTCAGCATTCTGGAGAAATGTTTCCTTCATAATTTTAGTATACCTTGGACATTAGTTACTAGATCATCTCTGGGGATTCTACAAGAGTATGCTCCGGTCTTCTTCTGTTAGTGCCGCATTCCTGTACATGTTGCGGTCGATTGTAACGTTGCGAGGTAGACAGTCTGCATTCTCTCCACTTTGGCCACTTGCCAGCTTTTACTCTAATGAGGACATCAACCAGCTGGACAGCGGCACCTTCGCAATTAATGGACCGGAAATTCCAGGAGCATGCCCTTAAATCATTATCCTTAATGCGTTTGCTATGGTCGTCATCAAAAGGGGGTCTCTCTTCCGAGCTTGTTCATTTTTTTCATTGTCGGGTGTTTTTTACGTGATGGGTTTCAAACCTATCTCACAGACTTCGGAGGGATGGTTCGCCTTCCCACTTTAGCTCGCCTTCAAACGAATTTCTTTGGCTACCCAGAGGATACTCGTCTAGGACCGGAAGTAGTTGGCTGCTTGAGCCATATGTAAAAGGAAATGGCAATCAGAGAACTTTCCTCACTTGCGTGAACCTCTATACATGACCTCATCCTCCGATGTCTTACTTTGCTTAAAATACGAAGGTTGAAATATTCAAATATCCGTCTTTATATTAATATGTTCCTTAGGATCAATAGATTAGCGGAGCTTGATGTCCGGTTGTAAATTCTAAGGTATCAGGTTTGTAAATAATGCATTGAAAATACGATTGAATCAACAATTAATAATAATATTATTTTTTTCAAATTTCTATTCCCAAATACTAAATTGAAAGATTAAAAATGGAAATTTTAATCTCGAAAAACTATAAAGGAACTGACACGAAAGCATAAAATAATAGTTACAAAAGAGCCCCTTACCAAAAAAAAACAAAAAATTGATTTCCTTTCTTGTTGTCAAAGGCAACTAACCTTTCATTGTATAATACAGCATTAAAAAACGATAATTTGGTAAAAAGTTTATATATGTATGTATGTATATTAAAAATAAAAAATAATATTAATAATGCTTAGAGCTATATTGCTACACTTTAAAAGTATTGGCAAATGAATTAAATGCAAAATAGTAGTTTGACTTTCACAGCTTTTTAAACAGACTCCAACAACAGGGCGATACCTTGACCGCCGCCAATACATGCTGAACCAATGGTGTACTTCAAGTTCTTGCGCCTGTAAATAAGTGATTGCACAATAAAAATTCAATTCACTACAACCAAAATGCGTTAAATACTTACTTCATTTCGTGCACCAAATGACCAGTAATGCGTGAACCACTTGCACCTAATGGATGACCAACGGCTATAGCGCCGCCATTAACATTCAACTTTGATACATCCAGACCCAGCGCATCAACACAGGCAAGCGTTTGAGCGGCAAAAGCTTCGTTAATCTATTAAAAGTAAGAAAGAATACATATAATAAATATTTCATGAAATGCTTTGAAAGTTTCACAGCAATCACCTCAATAAGGTCGATGTCCTCCAATTTCTTGCCACTAACTTTGAGTACATTTTGAATGGCTGGCACTGGACCATAACCCATAATTTCTGGTTTCACACCAACGAATGAGTAAGCAACAAGTCGTGCAAGTGGCTTCAAATTATACTCCTTCACAGCTTCTTCAGAGGCGACGATAACAGCAGCCGCACCATCAGAAATACCCTATAATGAGAACATTGTTAAAAAATACCAAATGATTATAATGAAAATATTTAATTTACCGAAGCTGTGCCAGCAGTGACTGCGCCATTTTTCTTGAACAGTGATGGCAGCTTAGCCAATCCCTCAATTGTGGTTTGTGGCCTTGGGTGTTCATCAACAACAAAATTGACTTCTTTACCCTTCACTTTCAATTTAATGGGTGTAATTTCGCTATTAAAAACGCCTTCCTTTTGTGCTCTTGCCCAATTTTGCTGCGAACGAAGTGAAAATTCATCGACACGCTCACGTGTGATTTTGAATTGTTCAGCTAAATTCTCGGCAGTTAACGCCATAGGTAATTTGCAGTATGAATCAGTTAGTCCAGACCACAAAGAATCTTCTAAATTGTAGTTAGCGCCTAAAGTAGTGCCAAAACGGATGTTGCGTGCAACAAATGGTGCCTGTGACATATTCTCGACACCACCGGTTAACGCCACCTTAGCACTGCCCACCAAGATGTCCTGTGCGCCGTTCACAATAGATTGAAAGCCAGAGCCACATAGACGGTTAATTGCTAGTGCTGGTGTCTCAATTGGTATGCCACAATTAAGACTGACGTGACGTGGCAAGTAAATGCCATCTGTGGCGGAAGCCTGCAAAAGGATGTGGAGCATTAAATAAATGACATTTTGCTTAACATAAAATAAATTTTTGTTTATATTTAATATTTAAGAATTCAACAAGGATTATTCTAAGAAACAATTTATATTATTGATTATATAGATTCACTTAGTATCATTAATATTCTTGTCCGAAATATTTATATTAACATCAAACCAATTATGTACACAATCTTGGTTGTACACAATCTCTCATCGACAGTGAAACGTGGTGGCGGCGATGTAATTTTGCTATGGGGGTGTATGTCGGGCAGCGAAAATAGATTTTATTGCCACCAAAATGGAAAAGTTTATTTAAACATTTTGAAGCAAATTATGAAAGAAAGTGCTAGATAATTGGGGTTACCTAGAGGGTTTTTATTTTCAAGAAAACGACCTAAAGCACATTGCTGACGTCATGCATCTTTGGCTACTTCAATCACAATCAACGGATCTCAACCCTATAGAGCACTTGTGGGCACTCTTGGAACAAAGAATTCACATTCATAACATTACCAGCAAGGAGATGCTGAAAAATTACTTCTTGGAAGAACGGTCCAAAATATCCGCGGTTAAGGCATTGAAAATTGTTCTTTCCATGTCCAGAAGGCTTGTTTATGTTCGAAAACACGGGTTCATCTCACTAGTTACTAATTTTTTTACGTATAGTATATTATGTTAAACATTCATTATAATATGTAACTTTAAACTATAAAATATCTAATATTTTACGTTCCCTTAGTTTTGTTGAAATATCTTGTATATTGATATATTGGGTATATATATGGTATAAAACCAACCAGAAACTTGAGATTCTTTTAGAGATATTGACTCGACCTTATCAAGTTTTGGTATTACGGCATATTACCAGATAATAATTTTTTTAAGATATCTCAAGTATGGATCGGTATATGTTGTAGAAAATTAACCGGAAGTTCGAAAACCTTATATTGGGGAATGTCATTATCATGAAAATATTCTCTCCAAATTCCGATACTAGACCTTTACTTCCGGTATAAATTAGCCACAGGCACTGGAGTACACATATTCGTTATATGGGATCTTGAAAAGTTATAGTCCGATTTCGATAATTTTTAGACGCGATATGGAATACGAAAAAGGCACAATTTTCTTGACTCCCGATTTAGAAACTGTATAATGAGAGAATTAAATGGAATTCAAAATTGTTATACATATATGCGAAAATCATGTGGTTAATATCGGATAAGATCGGATTTAACCTAAGTGGGCGATGCTATGTCACATTTCGGTAGCTGCTTTCATGAAGCCCCTCGATGCAATATACACATAACCGTTGCTTAATGGAGACTAATGGGTCTTTCAATCACTCCTGGGTGACATTGGTTCGCATTTGTTAGATCAGTAGAAATATAGATCGGAGTTGCAGAATCTGACTCA